>NW_009623724.1:10125-47525 GCF_000690535.1 Cariama cristata
GGGGCTCACGAGAGCAGGCGGGCAGAATCCCCTCCCTCGACCTGCTGGCCACCCTGCTTGGGATGCAGCCCAGGACAGGGTTGGTTTTCTGGACTGCCAGCGCACATTGCTGAGTCATGTTGAGCTTCTTGTCAACCAGCACCCCCAAGTTCTTCTCCTCAGGGCTGCTCTCAGTCCATTCTCTGCCCAGCCTGTCTTTGTGCTGGGGGTTGCCCCAACCCAGGTGCAGGACCTTGCACTTGGCCTTGTTGAACTTCATGAGGTTTGCATGGGCCCTCACCATCACTCAACCATTCCAGCGAAGTCAACAACTGAACATGAGTCAGCATCCAGAGTGGTCATCAGTTGAGAGGGAGAGCATCATCGTAAACCTTAAACTAATTAACCAACAGGAAATTGGTTAGAAAAAGAGATTTTTTCTTTTTTGGTCACTGGTATAAATAAAGTAGAATATTTTTTTTTTTGTAATGGCATGGGCAATTAATCTTATTTGCCCAGAAAACAGGAAGGAGATGAGTTGTTTTAAAAAAGATCAAGCTGAAAGATGGCTAATCTGGCCTAAGCAGAAACACTGCTGTGGATAAAATAGTATTGCAAATGGGCAACAGAAGTGCAAATGAAACAGTTGTGAGTGTGCATGAGAAGGGAAAATGTTTATAAGGAATACATGCCAGAATATTTAAAATTACCTGTTAGCTCCACAAAATATTTTAGGTAGTATCATGATGGGTCAGAGGAAAGCACCCCTGTTACCATGGAGCTGGAGTTTAAAAATTAACAGAATACCAGTTAGCACGAAGAGGGCGCTGAGAGTCATACGTAAAACTTGGGGGATATTTTATTTTTGGGTATGTGTATCTACCTCTCGTTTTGTCGATTGCTGGTTTGCCTTCATCTTGATTTTAGTGATCAGCTGTGGCAGCTCCATCTTGAAAGATAATGCGGACAGATCAGTAGACTAAGGAGGACTGTAGGAAAGTTTCTGGAAAAAAAAAAAGTTTTACAAAAGTGTACTATTCACTTCAGAGGAGACTTTTAAAAGTCTACAAAGCAAAGCTCCTAGAGGTTTGCATTCCTTTTATGTTGTAAAACCTGAAAAATGGTGTATTGAGTGAAATTGCAAAGTAATTCAGATTTAAATGCCTTTCACGTGTTCCGTAATTACAATTGATTGCTGCAAATTATTACTGAACCTAGACCTCAAAAAGATTTAGACACTAATGAATATTGAGTTGTAGTGAAAACATTTAAAAATAAAGCTAAGAACATGAAGTTTCTTGCTTCTAAGTAAAGTCAGGCTCTAACTCAAAAGAGGATTTAAAGATAACCTAGGTAATTTCATATGTGTGCTGCGGGTTTTTGTTAGCCATGTTCTGAAACAGCAGATGGTGGTCACTGTCAAATCGAGTGCAGGATTATATGCACTGTGGCTCGTTTTCTTTTCCAAATGCTCTGCACAAACACATGTTCTACTGCCAAGGTTTGGCCTCCCTTTTTTCTACCTGTTTTGTGCCGTACAGGAAGGGAAGGATCTTCTGATTTCACAAGTTTTCTGTTTTTCAGATACTGTTGCATTTTCAGGAAGCCGGTTCAGTGGGAAGATTCAGGGAATATGAAAGATTCAGGAATATAATATTGCGGCCCTTTGCTTCTGCCTGCAAAGCGAGCTGCCAGGCTCTTCCCTGACCCTGATAGCATCTACGCATGGTTGTTGAGGTTGGAGGGTTTGTATTTCAAACATGAGTTTTGAGTGATGGCATTATGCAAACGGTAGCTAGAAACTCATCATCCCTTCAGGCTGTTACCCTCATCTTTCTTTCTAGCTCAGATTAAAAGTTGTGTAAAAGGTGGCTGGCGGCAACCGAACCTGAGTTATGGGGAGGTAACAGCACTGCCGGTCTGGCCAAGTGGTCTGTGGCTTTGAGTCTGCCTAGACAGACCGTGGATAATGTTGACCCCAAAGCTAACTGTCTTGGCTGCCCCTGTGAAGCTGCAAGAGCCCCAAAGTTATAACCGTTTCTTGCAATTAAAAGAATTACATTAACAGGGGTAGATATTTTAATAGTGTTGGCAGGTCAAAGCATGAGTTTGCTTGTAGATGTTTATACTTAAGAGTTGGGTGTTTCAAGGAATGAAACTTCTGTGAATCCTCACTTTGTATGAGATTCAGTTACCAGCTCGCAAGAGGACGTAAGCGGTTTGCTTTTTCTTTTAAGTCTAAATAAGTCTAAAATAGACCCAAGTTTAACAAAGTTGGTCAAGAAACACCCTGTGTTTTTAGGTACTGCTAGCACTTTGTCAGGCAACTGTCTTGGATAGGTTTGCTTCTCTAAATTTCTATTCTTACTTGCTTCCTGGGTTTCTTAAGAAATAATGGAGAAAAAGTTGCTACTAGCTGTGAAACCATTTAAAAGAAGCCTCAAATTCTGTGCTAATTGGATTAAACTTGTAAAATCTTTGGTTTGTGACCATGAATTCATCTGTAGAATGACTTTCATCCAGCTATGCGACTGCTGCCTTCCACGGAAATTTTTGTCAGCTGCTAGAAATGTTGCTCTATTACAACTGTTTTGCCCTTGTCTCTGAAATCTGGTGTGTCTGTTTCTGGATATCTGGTATTTTTAAAAAATATTTTAAATTTTCAGTTGCACTGCTGATAACTTAATGAACTGATATTACCTTAAAGCAGAACAAACATGCAGTTGCTTATTTCCAACTGATGGGGAAGTGTGTTCTGCGTTGCAGAATGACTTGTGTTGGCTTTACCTTTCAAGTTTGCTTATGCTGATCCTTAAAGAAAACTCATGCTCACATAATGCTCCTGTTTGTAAAATACCAAATGCTTACTGAGTAGTAGTCCCTTTTTCTATGCCAGTTACTCACTGCTGAATGTTTTGCAAAATATAAAATGTACATCTTTCTAGCGTAGTTACATTCTTTTACTTCTTTAGGGTCCAGTAAACAAAAAATACTGGTTTTTATTGGGAGACCTAAGTTTGCAAGACTAGGTTTTCAAGAAAAGATGTCTGCAATATTTGAAAGTTGCAGAGAAACTGCCAAGAAACATTTGCCTGTTGATGTTGTTCAGTAAAGTTGTTGTGTAAATGAAAGATGAAATGGTGAATCCCAGAGTATAAATGAGACTTCTTTGAAGTGCAGGTTGGATCTGCAGTGACTAGAGAAAAAACACGCTATTTTTAAAGATGAACATGAAAAAGTAGTAGTATCATTGTAGTAGATCTGATCTGATACATGAAAAAAGATAAATCTTTGTTTTGTTTTTTTCCCCACTGAAGACCGAGGAATGCTAACCTCTAACCTTGGTAATGAAACTTGTTTTAGAAAAGTGGTTTTTATTCAACCTGCTCTGAATTTTTTAAATATTGCAGTTTTATTCAAGTAAGAGATGTGGGAGAAAATGATTTTGTAGTATAATGAATGTCCTTCTGTTAATGCTGAAGAAAATTCTCAGAGAGTACCTGAGAAATTTAGCAAAACTGACACCAGAGTGGTGTTTCTAGTAACTAAACAAAGTCAGGAATTAAAAAGCATTTAAATTTGTTCTTGTTTTCATATAATAAACTAAAAAAAGGACTTGCATTCAACTTATCCTTTAACAGAACACATTAAAAGAAGCTTGTTACATTTGTTATATGAATAAAGCTAAATGAAGCTGAAGCCTTCTTAACTACTGATGTATGCAACTCTGTTCATATGTTTAATTTTGATTTTCACTTACTTCACTGCATTGAGAATACTTTAATTTAGTTTAATGTGACAGGATATATGTTCTTTCACTTGAAGTTAAATGCCGCCATGCTTACAGGATTGATTTTTGTCTGCCAAAAATGTCTGTGCACGGATAAACCTTATCAGCTAAGGTCAGATCTGCAATGGTAATTCTGTGTCTAGCGGGGAGCATAAGAGAGCTTAGGTAATGAGATGTACCCCCCAGTAACTGGTAACACTCCTGTATCCCCAAGACCTTACATACATTGGTTTTCACTGGAAAAACTTGCCGGACACTCTACAACAGAATTGATCTCACCAAATGTATTTAGCAGAGCTCAGGTGTTTACTTTAGGATGAGCTGACTCTTCCTAAAAGTGTCTTTTTCTCTGTGATGGATTATGTGGAGCTAGCTCAGGTGTAAATATCTACATTTGCTTAGATGAATCCTACTGGTATGCTGCTGCCCTTTCCTAGTTTTTAATGGCAAAATACCTAAATAATTCTGGGAGCTAGGAGCAGGGACTAATAAAGCTCAGGCTCTTTTTTCACAGGAATTCAACTCAGGCTTCCTTTTCTTCTCCTTTGGGCCCTTGCATCTTGCATTTCTTTTCTAGCTGCTTGCCTTGAGACTGGACCACCCTCCTAGGGGTGGGAGTTGTAGTTTTGAACCTTTTGAGAGTGAAGAAAGGCATTGAATTCCATTTTACCATTTCTTGAATGGCTATGTGACTACTTAGTGTTAGATCAAAAGGTAAACGTTGCCACCTCAACTTCTTTCGCTTACATCCTTTCCAGTAAGTGTGGACTTCCACTGCTGTAATGGCCAGCAGATGCCTCAGTCCAGACTCAGATCTGGATGTAAATCTTCATTTTTTGCTCCTGATCTTTCCAGAGGGGGGTTGTGTTTCAGAATACGTGCCTCTTTAGCATTTCCTCTTGTAGAATTGAAGAATCCCATCTGATCAACCAGCTTGTTTTTTTTAACTGGGTCTCCTAACTCTGTGCTTTCTGTAAGACATCTTGGTGCTTAACGCAGGCAAAACAGGGCACCTTACGTCTTCTTACGTCTCTGCAGTGTGGGTAAGTGTGTTCTGCAACATGCTCCAAAGGCTGGCTCCCAGTGCCCAAACTGGGCATGCTGATGCCATCCACTGCAGCTCTTCCCTGCCTGCATCTTCTTCCAGTGAAAAAAAAAAACAAAAAACCAAGCTACTAAAATATCTCTGAAGCAGGACTTACCCCAGTGTATCGGGAAGCCATAGGGGTGCATACTTGCACTGAGGAGTGGTGAAACACTCCAAAATCTGCTACTGAAGTGTAATGTTCATGATCGCTTTTCACCTTTGCCGTACCTACTCTTTAGTTGAGAATTATAATGACACGGTTCAGTGCCAAGGGAGGAAATGAGGAGGATTTTCTGCTCATAGTCTATAAGTCTTGGTTACGTTGGAGACTGAGATGCCTCAGCAGGCAAGGAAATCCCAGAGTCATTTTAGGAGATCTTACTTCCTGATTTTTACTTGCCAGAATGAAAGATACTTCTGCTGCCGTGTTGTGCCTTTGCATTTATAGGCTGTGGTCCTGGCAGTTTCAGAGAGTCAAGTGCTTGTATATGCATGAATTAAGGATCAGCAAGTCAAGTGCTCTTGATTTTTAGATGGTTGAAATGCACGGTGTGGTCACTGCAAACGATTTAACTGTGAACAATGGCAATCTGTTACAATTTCAAATGTTTTCAGTATCTGTTTTTCATTGCAATCTGCTTGTTTGCACATTGCTGCCACAGTCTCATTTTTCTGACTCGCTGTTCACATGTCCAGAGTTTGTGGACTGGAGCTCATTTTTTATTCAGTACATTTTTTGAGGCAGTAAACTGTGCTTTTATTTGCTGTCTTTCCTTTCCGGGCTATTTCAAGTTTCTAAAATAGATCATGTGCTATTTTTTCCTGCATTGTTTTCAAAGTAACTTTCCTTTTTTCTTTTTCTACCTCCATTTCTTTTTATTGTACAGTACAGCATGCTTTTCTTCCTAAATGTCATGCTTTATTCTAACTTCAGTTTTACTTTGGTTATCCTTTATGCTGTTGCTTAATATATTAGCTTAAAAAGCCCCCAACATTGTTACAAACTTAATAGCCAGAGAATGAAACAGAGGGGACTTGTGAAAGATTAGACTATTTTCTAACTGCTAAGGGGCTGCTGAAAAACAGCTGTGTAGAGATTTTGTTGAGATTGGTATGGTCTTTAACTCCAGCTTCAAGAGTTACGCTGATGACAATGCATATGAGTTTGTTTTTTTAATCTCAGTTTCAGGTATAGTGAGAAGGTGACTGATGGTAGTGTGGGCATTAGAGAGCACAAGCGTGATCAGATTGATTTGTGGGCAGTGGAAGAGGGTAGAATAAAAAAAACGGGAGGAAAGGATGCTCAATAACAATTTTGACAAATAGGTGATAAATTTTAAATATTGGAAAATAATCTCATAGCTAAAATTAGAGCTGAATTTTAAGGTCACATCCTGGTTGCAGCGAGGACTAACGCATTGAAGTCTTATAGCAAGGTCTGTTAGGTTGGTGACACAACTTCTTACTAAAAGAACTGGGGGTGGAAAAGGCATTTTGGTCCCAGTTCAAAGCACTTGTTCGCCTTGGTCACAATTCATTCGCAAGCAACAGTGAAAGAGGTGATGTGCTGGGATCTTCACGTGGGGATGGGTGGGAGGGGGTTTATCAGCAGGAGAAAAATCTTAACTTTGCTGAATAATGTTAGTGGCATGGGCTGTGAATAGTGCATGCAAGCGGAGAGCCTTCTACTAGGTATTTGTACAGATAAAAGATAAAGGTACTCGGGTATTTGTATGAAAATGATCTAGCTGCTGAGCAACCAGATTTCAAAGTACTTTCCTAGGATAACAATGTCATTTAAATGTGAGCGTGGTTTGTTTATTTTTAATGCCTGCCAATATCTTTCTAGGAACAGGATATAAAATTGCTACTTGATGACTTGTTCTTTCTGTTTTGATCTTCAGTTTAATTACAGCGTGTGTGATTGCTCTCTTCATTCACTCGGGAGGCAGAGCGGTTACATTTTTTTCCCCTTTCCTGTGCGTCTTTTTTTTTTTATGGGCACACAACTTGGTAGGATGCTAATATTCATCAAGTGACTCAGCTGGAAAAATAAGATCTTTAGATTGTCCTTTGGAACAGGAACTACTGCTTTTTCATGTTGGGAAACACTACAGAGGTCAAATGCTTCAAATCTTTTTTTATGCCAAGCTTGCTGCCTGAATATGGGGCTCCTTATTATCACAGTCGCTTGTCAGAGATTCATTGTAACTTCTCACCTGATTCGTACTAGAGGTTTTCTCCTTCCAGTTATTTATCATGCCAAGTTTGTACCAAAGGCATCATTTTTTCTCTATGGTCTATAAACTTCTTAATAACACATCCCAAGTATAGGCATCTCTCATTTTCCATATACTGAGAGTTGAGGTAAGAAACAAGTTAGTTCCTAGAGAAGAATATTTATGTTATCGTAAACCAGTGCTGGCGCTGATGGAGATATTATTCCATTCCTTTTCCTAAGTGTTTTGCTAGCTGTTTAATGAAACAGATGAGGAATTTCTCTTTGGTTGAAACTAATCTAGAAAGCAAGGTGTCTGCTGCCTCAGACTGCTCATGGGACTTCAGACTTGCACACACAAACGGAGGAGAATATTAAAGACGTTAGAAATGTGATCACTTGTCTGTTGGGTACTGTTGTGCCTTTCATAAGGGATGCAGCCAACTGGTTTTAAGCAAATTTATGCATAAGGACTTGTTTGTAAAGGGAATTAAGTGCATGGTTAGTGGGCGGTGGGCTAAGTGGTAAATTGATCGCGTAGTAGTAACTTCACCAACATCTGAGTGGATGCTCTTGCCCTTGCATGTGCGCGTCGTACAGCTCCCTCCAGCATTGAGAGCAGAGGGAGCTGGACATGGTGGAAGCTATCTTGTATTTGCTTGCCGTTAAACGCTTTGCGCAGGGTGCCAGTAGCTAATACATGACAATTTTGTACAGGTTACTGAGAGCTAGCTTGTTATAGTAGAAAAGAAGGGGAGGAGGGAGATTATTAATGATCCTATCGATCTCAGCTGGCCGTCTGCTTAGCATGGTTTTATTTGACAGTGAAGTCATAGCGGGCAGAGGTAGTTCTCATCAAGGCAGAAAGATGAAAAAGAACAAACTGTTAATGGAAATATTTGCCCTGTATATCTTATGAGTCACTTTTTTTTCTTCCACTTGCCAAAACAAGTTAGCATGGAAAAAAGTTTTACTAGTGTAACTGGGAAGACCTGTTTGTGTTCGTGAAGCATGAAAACTGCCAGCAGCCTTTGCATCCTAAAATGTTACTTCTTGTTCCCTTCCCCCTGAAGTCCCCACAGCAAGAGGGGTTCAGTGCTTTTCCCTTACCCCTGGAGAAGGAGAGGAGGCTTTGCAATCCACATCAGTACCAAGGACTCTGCATGGTTATGGTTTTCATCTTCCTCTCCATGTCCACACTCCAGATCTGCTCCGATATGAAATTTTTTTATTAGTAATCATTTTCCAAATAACAGGTTCCCCCTATCCTCCCTTCAGACCCAGGGCTTTGTCTGTCAGCTACATTTTCTGTTTTCCTCCTTTATTTCAGTTTTATTTAGGTGAGTGTTCGGCTGTGAGCATACTCATTTCGGCAGGGAAAAGAAGTAGAGGTGAAGTGGGGTTACGGTTATATGGGAAGGTGTTAATGGGTACCCACAACCAGATCTTTAATCCGCGGTTTTGCAGATGTTTGAAAGTTACAGCTTTTCTAACCAGATGATGAAGTTTCCACGTGTTCATACTTTTTCTCTTCCGTTTCAATTTTTTGTCGTTCCCAAATTTATTAGAAATGTATGGGATATTCCCTGAAACGCTGGAGTAGATGGAAGAGTGTTCAAAGGATATTACTAGAGGCCCAGACAAGAGCCTGCCCTCCAGGAAAGTGCAGGACTTAACAAATTGGCTAAACTCCACCAGAAACCTTTTAATTGTATATACAGTGACTCACTCTTTCTGACTCCTGGCTTCTTCCTATGAAAAGTCTGTATTTTTGAATATCTAGCAGATGGCACCATGGTTTAATTATATTTGATTCTTTAAAACAGTTTTTCTTTTAAAATAGTGCTGTACAATTTTTATTAGCACTATGCACAGAGTCCCAACATTTTCTCCACCACTTAAGTGTATTCTATGAAGGTTTTAAAGAGCTGCTGTATTACTTTCCAGAGAGATCAAAGTTTCATAAAAGTTTGAGAATATCATTCAGATTTAGGTTTTTTTATATATATTCCATCACACTTTTTTGGCCAAAACCTTATGCAGAATGGCTACTATGCAAGAAAGATGCTATGTATTGTTCCTTCCCTTATGTGAAATTTTAAAAAGTGCAAAATGTTATTAGGTGGTTATACGAGTTCCAGAAATGAGTGATGCAGGTCCCACTTGAGCGGAGACGGTATTTTACAAAGGAGATGATCAGCTACTGTTGTTACTTTAAAAACCCAAACACCACCAGAACCCACAAGTAATTACATCTCATGTTCGTTATCTTTGGTATGTTACAAGTAGGATTAGAAGAGTGTTGTAAAAATGATTCTTGGTGATGTCTCACTTCAGTAAACTCTTGTCAAGAATTCTCTCTCTATTCTGTAAAAAAGTGAGTTAATTTAAAGTTATGCGGGTTCAATGCCTTTCCGAGACAACCGAAATGTCAGTTGTGTTTACTAGCGCACTTCTGCTCCTTTCCAGAGAAGCGTTCTGGGAAAGGAGAGATTTTTCCACCACTCTTTAGCCGTCCTACCACCCCTCCCCGAGCTGGTATTTCTGGGCAAGTCAGGTGTACACTGCTGCATGTGATCCGTATATTATTTACAGTTACTTTGGTTTCAATACAGAGTTTGTTTCTCATCCCATAGGCTGCTGTTCCTGCTGTGGTTTAAGCACACTGGCTGCTCAGGCTGCACTTCGCACACTCTTTAGTTTCTGCCTGCAAACTAGACGGCAGTTTTCTTCTCCGAAACTCCCACCTCGTTCCTTAGAACAAGGAGGATAGTGTATGATTCCTCTAAGCGCTTACTAGGGAACTGGCAAAAAGCCAGCCTAGCGATCCGGTCATTAATATTGTTATGATACATGAGAAACATCTTGAAAGGGTAATAGATAAACAGAGAATGGATTTGAAATGTTTTGTGAAGTTTGTGAAAATAACCACATCGATACATCGTCGTGATCCTAGAAATGCAAGAGCTGAAATGCTGGAATCTGAGAAAAGGAGTGAGGTTTCTATAGGTACTAATACAAATGACAGTAAGAGCTGACCAAGAGTGTGCAAAATTGCTTTCCAAGTTTTGAACTTTTAATGTTCTCCATTTCTTCTAGGACTACCACTCTAGCAAATATTTTTGTGACGACTGAGGATTTGATTATTCGAAACACATCACCTGTGCTGCTTTAAATTAGGATTCCAATCAGTATGCACCCATTAAAAAGAGATCTGATTAAAAATAAACAAACAAAGATGCAGAACAAAAGCTTTGATCCAGCAAGATTTTGAATACTCTGGCTCAGTTCCATGTCACACAAACGCAAGCTGAGGTTTAATGGTATGAGTTGACTTGGATAGACTTGCTCAGGTGTATAAAGTGCTTTGTGCTTAATTTTCTTAATGCCAAGTGATCGGCACCTATTGGAGTCAAGACCTTTGATCTTGTTCCTTTTAAAATATGTGGGAGTTTAAAATTTTGAAGTGCATTAATTTTCAGGAAAACCAAGGAGGGAAATGTGTTGGGTTTTTCAATATTCAATGGTAATGTAAGCTATGAGTGGGAAAAAAAGAGGAAAAAGTCCGGGCTAGTTTAGAGTTGCTTACGAATTGTTTACACAGGAGGTCTCTTTTTTGGTACCTGCTACTTTGTGGATTTATTGAAGAAGTGAATTTGTGTATTAAATTTCTGGTTGCGAACCAGCAGAAAAGATCTTCTGAAATAATACAAGCATTTTCATCAAACTGATATTTTATCAACTCACTGCATTCACCTGAAAAACGAGGCGTTTGATTGAAAGACAAATATCAGTTAGGTGAAATCAAGTTAAATATTTAAAAGATTCAGATATGATATACTTCTATATACTATATACAAGTATATAGTATATATACTATATAAAGAAAAATATAGTATATGCATAAAGAAATAGCGTCTTGTATAAAGAAATAGCGTCTTGTATAGAGAAATAGCGTCTCAGTAATGTCTGGCTTAGAACAAATACATTTGGTGTCCCAGCTCTTTATCCCATGCTGAGTAATGCTACTGGACCGGCAGAAAAACTGTAATCGTAAATTATGTTCATAAACGTTCTTGGATTTTAAACTTTTAAAGCCTGTGTGCAGAAAGTAATGTATGCAAAGAGTATATAGAAATAAAGATACTTGAAAAGTTCGTTTCTTTAATTTTTTTTCTTAACAAATTACAAATCTGGGTGTGTAGAGTTGCATTAATCATTATCAAAAACTACTCTCTAGCTGATAAAATTGATGTTCTGCAAATGTGCCACTTGGTGGTGCCAGATGGATGGCGAAGACGAGGTGGTGAAGTTGTCTCTGAGGAGTGTACGCTGAGGGAAGGAAAATTTGGTTGGAAAACTTTGATAACACTGGTGCAGCTGTACTCAGCAGCAGTTTCTGGCCTCTGTCCCTCAAGCCCCGTATCTCGAGTCCCTCTCTGTCCCTCCAGTACAAAAGTGAGTGAGTATATAGCAAAGCTGCATCTGCGAGGACAAAGCTTCTGGAACATTTCTCCCATACCATGCACCCAGCCAAAAATAGTTTGGATTCAGCGATATTCTGGGCACGGTGCAGAAGATGCTCCTGGGGTTTCTGGAGGCGGCTGCAGGTGTGCTGCTCACAGTTGGATTTTTCTAGGTGTTTGACTGGCATGGTTCCTGTCCAGTTGTTGTTCTAATGCTGCCAAAATTTTTACCTATTTATCACTGAGGTCTGCTTCCTTGAGTTTAAGGAAGGGCACAGGAAGGACAATGAGCATTGTAAATGTAAATCTAGACAAAAAGACTCATGCAATTAAATTAAACCTTCTTTCATCTCTCAGTAGTGGGACTGCTCTTCAGTAGACTTTAAGTTACTACGTTTTATTAAAATTTCTCAATTTGTCACAGTGTTTCAGTGTTATCAGTGTTTAGAATTGAAGTATATTTGCACCAGACTTCATAACTTCTTTTTTTCTTTTTTTTTCTCTCTCTCTCAATACTGCAGTTCCAAAAGAATTGGTGGAGCTTCACTTGAAACTGATGAGAAAGATTGGGAAATCTGTCACAGCAGACAGATGGGAAAAATATTTGATCAAGGTACAATATACGCGTTGTATTATTCTGCCATGCTGGAATATGGTTATGATGAGCTGTTGTGTCAGCAGTCTCTGGTATGAATTATAGCGAGCCTTGGGCTGTGTTGTGGCCAACATCGATGTGCATGCCCAGACTTTAGTTGCATAAGATCCCAGCTTAACTTTCAGTCTGCCTAGGCTTGTGTAAAAAAAGTCTCTGAAAACAGACAATATCTTCTGCATGTTAAAGAGTGTACACCTTAATACTTGGTAGTAAAATACTTTGTTTGAACATTAAGACCCTAAATAAAGGAGGAGATTTAGTAGCCTGCAGATGGGCTAAATTGAGCAGAGAGGTTTACCCAGTAACAATTCATTTGTCTATCAGTTGTCTGGATATGATTTAATTACTGTGGTTGGTATTCATACAGGGACTAACCATACGGAGTTCTTGTAGCATGTGTTAATAATAAATGAAAGGGATTTATATCTGCATGCTCAGAATGGCTGAGATGAAAATGTAGTTATGCATCAGTAAAAATATAGCATCCCATTGTTTTTACATACTTCTGTATTGGTATTTTAATTGTGGCTATGCCATTGTTGGCACTTTACATGCAAATAGTTTTCAGTTCAAAGAACTTACTCTGCTTCAGAAAATAAAAATATACAGATATTCAAAATTAATAGGTTACCATTTCCCCTCTAGATATGTTCCATGTGTATTTTAATCCAGACAAATGTGGTCTCGGTATTGTCTGTACAGCCATGATCACATCTTTCTTGGAAACACAGCATTATGGTAATAGCAATGATACAAATAACGGCAATTGGAAAATCCAGTTGCAGTTTGCTCCCTTAGGCGCTATGTATGAGCTTTACAGAGACAGGGATTTATCTGAGGTTTGTGTAGTCTTAAGATGATGATGTTTTTAGGACTGGGAGTATGTCAGGAAATAACCTGCTGAAGGGCCTCAGGTTAAATCTAACCTCTTAATCAGTTGTAAAGTATTTATGATGAAATTTTAAAATAATAATGTAGTAATTTAACTTTTGTATACTTTGTATATTACCATATACTGTGGTTACTGAATTGTGTTAAATTCCTTAATACACCGAAAAGCCATTGCAGCAAGCTGAGAAAACCCAGCTCTGACTAATGAACTTATATACCCCACTGAAGCCAATTTCCCCTTGTGTGGTAAGCAAAAAGCAGAGGGATAAAACAAGTTTGAGGGGGTAGTTTGGAAAAAATCGTCCTTCAGCAGGCATCGAAAGGATGGGAAAGTGGTAAGGAAACCTTCCCCCACACCCCTGTTAAGAAATTCTACTTCATTTAACAGTCTGCAGAGCTAACTTGAAACTTATTCTAGCCAGTGGGTCAAAGAAACCTTGAAGAACAAAGGAATTTGAATATAACTAATTAGAGAGGTATGCTAATATTGTCCCCATTTCGAAGGGGTATAATTAATTTAGAAAACCAACGAAGAGTATTGGGAAATGCCACAAAAGCCAGGAAAAACTGAAAAGGTGCAGAACTGTAGAGAACATTCTTGCGAGATGCCTGCAGTATTGTTCGACACATTATTGCCATACTCTGAGGCAACGTTGACCTGGTTTTTGTTAGAAACTACTGACTTGTTGCTTTGATGAAACAGAGTTAGATATGTTCTAGATGTAACCATTGTCTTTTCTTATTTAGGCAGAAACTTTAAATGGAGGACATTCAAACTTACATGCTCTTAATATTTATGCGTGTATATATTATTAATGTATTTTGTTTATATACCAACTGTTAATACGCTTTATTCGACTGCCATGCTTATAAAGAGCATCATAAAAAATTGTCTCTGAACTGTGGCTGATATTTTGACGGATGAATATATTTTGAGATAGGAAGTGCAAGTGGCAGTTGAGAGTTCTTTCCCTTCCCTCTTCTGATGGTAAACCACCCAAGTTGACTGCTCAGCGTACACACTAGTCTCTTTTTGGAAGAAAATGGCTCTAGGAATCTGACTTTTCTCCTCTGCACAGGAATGTATGTGGTTGTGTGTGACGGAGGTAAAGAAATGGCTTGTCCTAAAAGTTTTAACGACTAAGAGGAACTGTCCAGCTTAGCTGTTGTTTTTTGGTTTTTTTTTGACAAACACGTAGTTGGGTTCGTTCAGATTGCACTGTCTGTTGGCAAAATGCTTTACTTGACTGTTGTCAAACATACCTTACGTTTTTATATGGACAAGATTTCTCTGGACTGGTCCATCTGGAACTTCAACAAGTTCTGAACACACTGTCTTTTCTGATTGTTAGAGTTCAGGTGTCTGTAGTCCACCCAAGCAGACTCCTCTGCTGTGTCTTTAACCTTCCTGGTTTTGTTGTTCAAAGAGAACATGTGGAGCATGGTAATAGTAAGTGTTGGATGCCATCGTAGCTGCTTTGGAAATACTTGAGAGAGATGTCTCAGCCTCCCTTTGCAGGGTGGGAAGGTGCTGACCACTCTTTAGCATGCAGAAGCCAGCTGCTCCTACAAGCAGCAAGTTTTTGATTGGTGTGAAACGTCCCCTCTATGAAGGCAGAGACTAATGTTTCTGCGGAGCCTGAATCAATGAGATCTGTAGTTCAGGGTTGTGACAGTACTTGTCAGGAGAAAGCACAATCAGCTGGGTTTTAATTGTCAAAATGTAGTCATTTCAGTTTGAACAGATGCTTCATCAGCTCTGATGTCTCTGAGCTTTTGCTTTGATAATCATACACTTCTGCAGCACATGAAACTTCTCATTATTGCTTTCATACTTTATGAGTAAGTGATGAACAGTGACTGGCACATGCCCTTAGCAGGGGGTTTGATATACAGTTTCCCAGCGTTCTTCACGTAACATGGTTGAAAATGAGAAAGAAAGCAGAGTAACCTCGTTTTGTGAGCGAGGAGCCATTGTCTCTTGCTGTGAGCTTTGACTTTACATCCGAGAAGTACCCGAGTAGTGTTCCTTAACCTCAGAGCAGGAAAAACTGCTCTCCAGCAGGATTCATTGTGACCAGAAAGCGCTCTCTTCACCGTTCTCTCTGTAGGTTGTAGTTTAAAGTCAGAGTATGATTTATGGTGTGGCTGAGCTGATCTAATGGCAGGCTTACCCCTGGGTCACTTAAGAACTGGTGTCAGGGGTAGCGGAGCGTAGGTAGCACGGCCATGGGGACAGAGAAGCGGTAGCAGCCCCCTTCTTGGTTGTAGTCGGTGTGGAGTTTTACACTGTGAATCAGCTGATCTGGACTTATGGTAGGTGAAATTTAGGGTTATTTTTGCTGCTATTTCCAGAGAAAGCTGCTTTCAGAATCGATTTACAGGTTTCTAAGTAGCTTAGTTGACTGAATCTTGGGTTTAATAATAATTCAGTGATTGGGAGACTACACTGTTTTGATTGAGTCCATTTGGCAGGGCTTTGCTTCCTTGCAGATTGAAGGGCAGCAGTACCTCGTGTGCTAATTCGGACAGTCGTGATTCAACAGTGGCGCTTCAAAATAGTCTCAACTGGAGATGTAGCTGTGATTAGCTTTCGCCTCCTTCTAATGGGTATTTCCACTAGAATAGCCTCGCCGATTGGAGATCCCACCATGTGTCCTCAATTGATAAGCAGCTCTTCTCTGTTCATGAGAGTTGGCTTAAGCGCATCCGAGTTGTTCAGGAGGAGAGGGAATTCCTTCTCCACTGTTATTACCAGAGCTCCAACTGATTCAATCTATTTATCCTCTACTGCCACTTTTTATTCCTGTGTTGGTTTTTTTTCCCTGCATATCGGTGTCATTGTATGTATTTGCTTTAAGTAAATTGAAATTTGCTATACTTGCAATATTTTAAAATATTTATCAAGCAGCTTGAAGCCCGAGATATTTTCTAAAGAATAAGTCCGCAGTGTGGAGTGAATATCAGTTGCATTTGTTATCTGTAGCACAGTTGTAGGACTCGGGGGGCCCCGGGAGAGCTTGGAAGTTTACGTGCTAAATGCTGTAAGGACATGTAATAAGAAAGCAAGTCTACTCTAGAGAATTTATGTTCTAAATAGACAAGTTAGAAATAGAAAACTGGGAGATTTTGCACAGCAAAGACAAGAATACCTTCCCCATTAAGGGTTGCGTGGCCAAATTTAAGAGGTTTAGAGAAGTCGGTGTTGATCAGGGCCTCGATGATCTGCTCTTCCATGGAGATTTGCCAGTGCTTCCCAACCTACCCCAGCTTTATTTTTTATTTTTATGTGAGGCTTTCTGACCTGCAGTCCTGAAGAGATCATGTGTAATCGTTACTGCAGTAAGGGACTAGTAATATGAAAGTTTAAAGTTGCTTTTATTCACTAACCCTAGCAATCTTATATTGTTTATGACAGATATGCCAAGAATTCAACAGCACTTGGGCTTGGGAGATGGAAAAAAAAGGATACCTAGAAATGAGTGTTGAATGCAAACTGGGGATTCTGAAGGTACACATTCATCAACTAAGTTTCTGAATTACTTTTTCCTCACTCGCTTAAGTGTCTTGGAGATTTGGCTTTCTCACTCGCTTAAACATCTTGCGAATTTAGCTTGACTGAACCATAAGTAAATATATTAAATATGGGGCTGATCTTGGAACAGACATGATATTCGTTGTAGTGGGATGGGCCCAAACTGAATGTAACACTTTGCATATTTTTCACACTTTGTATGAAACTTTTGTGTGAAAATTGTTTTGTACTTACTGTTTTGTCAGTAGCTATTTGCCTGTGCAGTACACTTTTTAAAAATGTTTATTAGGTTGCAGAATTCCAGAGGCAAAGAAGGGACTTCCTTCTTTTCAAGTCTTCAAAACTGTCAGGGTTGGTTCCAAGTTATGTGTGTGTTTTATGGTAGAATGAGACCTTTTGTACTATTTAAAAAAAAAAAAGAAGCTTTCTAGCTGGCCGGGGGAAAAAAGCCAAAACCAAAAACTTCTGTCTCATTTAAAAACAATGTGGTCTGGAGAAAAACCCAATAGCTATAACTAACTCACAGATTCAATAGAGAGAGGCCTACAAAGAAGTTCCAAATTACACTGAAAGGAAATGAGCTGATTTTCTTGTTTCTGTTGATATTTTGATATTTTAACAGTCTTTCGGCATTCTCACTTTTTCAGTATCTCTGTGAATGTCAGTTTGATGACAATCTAAAGTTTAAGAATATAATTAATGAGGAGGATGCCGATGCCATGCGTCTTCAGCCCATTGGTCGAGACAAGGATGGCCTGATGTACTGGTATCAGCTGGATCAAGAGCATAACGTCAGGATGTACATAGAAGAACAAGATGACCAGGATGGATCCACGTGGAAGTGCATTGTTAGGTATTCCCTTTTTTTTGTTTTCCTTTTTTTTTCCTTTGTTTGTTTTCTTGTTTTGTAGGAGTTTTTAGCTATTTGTGACTGGGGCTTAGAAATTTATTTCTATAAATCTCCATTTCTGACAGAGTAGGATTCATGACAGTGGGATTTTCTGCCTGCGCATGTATGTTTTAGTGAAAAACCATCTACAGAAATAACTCACTGATTTGTTGATAATAGCCAACATGTAATTTTTTGGGGGGTTAATCAAGCTACAATGGATATATGGAAAGGGGACCAAGAGAAGACTCTCTTGAGGCTGATGGCTCCATGTTGCTCACTGGCCAGCTAAATGCCTTAGGAAATGGAGGAGGACGCTTACTTCTTTAATATCTCCTCTATTAAGAAAATTACAAGTGGACAGTTTTGTTCTTGGGGGAATTACATTGCCATTTTAACTTCATGGAACTACAAAACTGTTGATAATACAAATAGGCACGAAAAATCTTCTGGAGTAGAATTCAGCGCATAGATCACTAAAGACGAGGCGCATGACGTTGATGCAGACTGACGTGTACGTGACTCGGTGCCTCTGGGTCTCAGTTGCTGCAGATTGATCTGTTAATATTTTAATGATATTTTAGCTTCAGATTTCTGGGGTTTTTTGTGATTCTTATTACGTATTTCGTTTTTCACTTTCCTACTTTGTGAAGTGTAGGGGATCTTCTTCCTGCAGAAAGAATTAGCTTGAAATTTGTTTCATATCCGCTAGTTATCCATTTTTAGTTTATCTCCATGTAAACTTTTTTAATTTGCTTGGTTCCAAGTAGATTTTAAACTGGACTCAGCAGAATCAACTCTGACTTAAAAAGTACATAGAGATGTAAAAACAGATTAAAAAAAGTCAAAAGATGGGTTCTTTTTTTGTTTGTAAATTTTGATTTTTATATTGGCAGCTTATTTACATATCTGTAACTTTAGTAACCAAGGGAGTCGTACAAAACTGTTTAAACCGCTATCAACGGGCCATAAAATGATAAGCATTACTACCAGTGAAATTTAGACCGCTATTGTGGGTGAATAAATTAAATGTATCTAAACAAACCAATCAAGAGCTGAGCGGTGTTTATCTCTCTTCATGCATTATAGACTCCAGAGATAGTGCCAAAAGTGGAAGAAATCAGGGTTGTGCTGGGAAAGTTCTGACACGCGACCCTCACAGCAGAAAAACACAGTAATGCCTTGTAACACCTGAAATGGTTTTAAACCTGTGAGATGCCACATCTCAGGGTTGTTGCACTTCCAGACTTCCTTTTTTTTTTTTTCCTCTGTAAACCTGGGCAAAACAAATTGCTGAATGTTTACTTCGAAAAAAGAAATGTGAGTGCCTTGTTATTCTAGTTGATTATGAAAACAATGACTTTTGTTTAATCATCGCTCAAATTCATTTATACATTAAGCTGTTGGTTTTTATAGTTAGATGTCCAGTTTAAATAAGGAGTTACAGTCCAGTGAGATTCATACGCATAGAGACACACAAACACTTTTCTCATTATTGTAACTTGAGTAGCTGGGGTTTTCTAGGCAACTTTGTATTGTTTGCTACATGTGCTTAGGATGGGTACTATCAAAAAGTACCTAAATTACCTAATTTCTTTTGAAAATTTCGCTTGAATGATGTGGTTGCTCCTTTGGTGCATGAGCAGAAAGCTACAACTTCCTCTCTGCTGGGAGAGAAAAGAAATTGCAAAGAAAAATCAGTTAGGAATAGTAAGAGAATAATAAATAAAAGAACAATAGTAGCAGCAAGGATCCAGACCCAACAGGACTTGAGTCAAGATAGGTAAGGTTCTTCCAGAAAAGTCATTTCATTTTGGTATGGATAATTGGAAGGTTTCTGAGTGTGAAGTTGCAGCCACTCTGGTGGGAGAGGTATTTCACTATGCTTGTATATAAGGTTTTCAGCACGGTGTTCATTTAAGTCGATGGTGTTTGTTTATTTGTTATGAATCCCTTTGGGGTGAGTAAGTGGCTTATCAAACAATAAGTTTTTTTTTCTTCTGTCATCTAGAAACCGCAATGAGCTTGCCGAGACCCTGGAGCTCTTGAAAGCACAGATTGATCCTGCCCTGTTGAAAACCAACAATTCTCAGCAGGAGAATTCATCACGTGAAAGCCCAAGCATAGAAGATGAAGACACCAAAAAGGGTGAAGAAGCATCTACACAAGGTTTTCTGCCTTCTTTTCTCAAATTTTAAATGGTGTGCTGTGGCAATGTTAGAATTATCAGCTTCATTAAAAGTTACTGTGTTAGAATTAGGACTTTTTTTTAAAAAAAAAGCAAGCCCAAAAAACCCAAAACCAACCACTAAAATCTTTCTGTTCAAAGAAATCAAGTACATATCGAATACTTTGAAGTGATAAATATTTTTGTAGTTTTTCTTTTAGTGCATATTTAGACTCAAGAGTTTATTTATAAGAAGAGAACTGTGTATAAATTGTTTTCTAAGTAATTTTATTTTTGCTGTACATTTTGTATAATACTGTAAATGCTCATAATTGTATGTTTTTGTGGGGCATTGAACTGTTGCCAAACTTTTCCTGTTCTAGCAACATTAAAATTTTAAAAAGAAAAAAATCTGTTTGTGCAATGCCATGATTGAAATCCATACTCTATTGGGCGTGTTGTTTATTTTTGCTTTTGAGTTTGAATCAAAAGAATACAGGCTGTTTCATCAAATGTTTCACAGTCAACATGATTCTTCAAGAAGACATGAGCTTAAGTTAAAACAATTTAAAATACTAAAGTATCTTAGAAGTGAAGTCGTGCTATTAGCGAAGAACCTTTTTTCCTTCTTTATTATCATGTCATTGCACGTATTTAATGATTTGCCTGACTTGTGAGTTTGTGGATTGCTTTTACTAAGTATCAGTTAGCCTGAATTATTTTACGTTATAAGAATCTGATCTTTTTTCAGGTTATGAAAAACTGAAAGCGCTTGTTATCCCAAGTAATTTTACCCCAGTTACTACCTGGTAGTATCATTTTGTTAAAGTACAGGAAACTATTTTCACAATCAGAAGCAAGTTTAAAGATTCCAGTGTGTTAGTATGTGTTTCCTCAAATCTGTTTAAGTTAATTTACTATATGGAATTAGCCAAGGTCTGTCTTGGTTCTGAATATCAAAGAGAAAGACTTGCTATTTTATTCTCATTCTTTGCAACAAACAGTGTAGAATAGAAGAAATAAATAAAACATTTAGATAAAATATGAGTTGTTGTGGAAGCATTAAAAGACTACTGTAGAAATTGCAGTAAATTGTGACTAACACCAGCAGAATTGTCTTTCAGTCTAAGGCATTTCCAGTACCTAACTCTGCATATAAGTGACAACATAACCTGCGTGGTTACCGACACTGCAGAATTAATTCCGAGGACTGATCTTGCCTTTGTCTCTCTAAAAATTGGTCAAGCCAGCTTAAATCATCTAATCAAAGTCTCTTACTTCAGATATGATTTTACTTTACATTGAATTCAGGAGAAGCCATTTGAAAACATTTGAATGAATGTCCCCACTGTAGATAATTCCCCAAATCCTATGGCACACTCACCCGGGTCAGTACTTGCATGAGGCTGTGCATTGATGCAGAATCACTCCTAGACACTAATCCCATGTATGTAATGAATAATGAGATGATTTACATATGCAGGCAGGATTTAAGCGCAGGCAGCGTATTCACAGAGCACTACTTGGAGCCTTTCAGTTGAGAAGCTTTAGTATTTCTTCCTGGTAGTCCAAGGACTGCACTCAAAGCCCTTCTGAGGGACAGTGGAAACACTGGAAGACCTGATGCCTGTTTGCTTTGGCCGCTTTCCAAGTAGCATTAAATTAATTCATGCAAAAATAAGGTAAACTGAACCAATGCTTACTTGTTTTTACTAGCCTGACTGATTGACTGGAGTAGTATTAAGATAACTTGGGCATCGACTTTTGTATATATGAAGAGCTTTATGAGCACTTCAGGGAGTTAAACTGTAGAACAACTGTTGATCTTCAGAATAGAGAAGTTTTGGGATTCTCGTGATCCTTGATGAAGTTTGGGAGAAAGCAGTAGGTGAAGGGAAGAAATGGTTTAACAGAGTTTAGACAGAAAGAAGTGAGGGGCTGGTGGAAGAATTCAGGCACAGAAAAAATATCTCATTCTCACCGTTACAGACAAATGTCTTTAAAGAGGCAGCTTTTATGTTACAGGAGCTCAGAGTAGGGACCACTTCTGTGAAGGGGAAAAAACCAGCCTTGAGCCTTCAAAATGTTATCGCTTCTAGTGCCTTAGAGATGCATCTTTCACTACTGTACTAATTGCTGAGACTTATTTGGGTATGTGCTTTGTATTTGAATATATTATAAAATCTATCAGTTCTTCCTCACCACTCTCCTCTTTTCTAAAATGCTTGTTTTCTTTAATGTAACAGTTAGCTGTCACATACTTCCCCTGTATATTTCTAACCACTTTGGGAAGTTCTCATCTTGGAAAAAAATTACATTAGTGTGGAGGGAGAGGAGTGAGGTAGAAGGGAAAAAAAAAAAAAAAAAATCTTTTTGTTTGGCGTTATGGCACGCTTGCAATAACATCTTCCAGATGGTAAAAGATGCTGTTATGGTATATGTAGTGCTATTATATTTGCTTTTTCTAATTAGTTCTATCGCTAGCTGACTCAAAAAGTATGGTACAGTAAAAAAAACCCGAGGTATTAAGAGGCTATGGTAATGATAAATAATAGGCTTAAGCACATAGTAACAAAATAGATATATGATTTCTTCTGAATGCTGGAACTGTGCTTTAAGCCCTAACAATCTAAAACTGACTTAGCAAAGTAGGCATCACCTAAACCTTTAAGCTTTTCAACTTTTTCTGGGGTGTGCTGCTACTCACTGTGCTTGTTTTAGAAACGGCAGATGAAGTGAATGTAGAATATTGTCTGTTATTTGTGGTTTGATAGTACGTAGGAGATGTAGTCATTGCCCAGAGAATCTAAGTGAATTTTGCCATAAGCTATAATTTTGAATGTCTTCTGTTTTCTCTGAACTGTTGAAATATAGTAGTTAAGTATTTCTTGAAATAAAACCGTGTACAAACAGGGGGCTGATTTCTGTGTGGAATTTCAGTTGAAGACCATGGGATCTTACACCGTGTCCTGGTTTGTGAAATAATTCAGAAACTCAAGCGAGACTTCAAGTTGATGCTTTGTGCACTCTTTGCTTAGGTTTTTATGTATTCTCTGAAAGTATTGTGGTACTATTGAGGAAGGGGCTGAGGTGTCTGTTTAAAGAACTGTAAATCTAGAATTCTGCTGCTAGCTTCTGAAATTTAGGTTTATGTTGGTCTATAATTTAAACTGAACTGTGATTCTATAGCTAAAAATTGGCAACCCGCTCATTAAATGAGTTAGACAAGCCAGATTCCTAATAATTCAGTTCATTTGTGGGGGGCTTTGGGTTGTTGGGTTTTTTAGATATGCCTTTGTTTTGATGGATGCTCTTTGTAATCCTGTAGGTCCCCTGGTTGTTTCATAGCTATTTTTCTCTGTCAACAGAAAATCAATTAAAAATCAAAGAAGAAAAAGAAGTGGAGGAACAGTCAATGGAGTTGGAAAGCCTTCCTGTGGTCAAAGAAGATGAAAATACGCTGAATATTGAGAAAGTGGAAGAAAAAGAAATTATAAAATTGCCAGTAATAGTAAAATTAGAGAAACCTTCAGAATACAATGAAGAAAAGCAAACTGTCAAAGAAGAAAGTGACTCCTTTAAAGAAAACGTCAAGCCTGTTAAAGTAGAGGTGAAAGAAAACAAAATAGAACCAAAAGACTTAAAAGAAGTAAAAAGTTGTACGGACAAAATAGCAGTTCATGAGCCGGAGAGGTTAGAATTTTGTGTTAATGTCAAAACTCCCCAAGAAATTGTGGAGAAATCTGTGGAAGAAAGCGAGAAACTTAAAAATGACCAGCAGGCAAAAATACCACTTAAAAAGCGAGAGATCAAGCTGACGGATGACTATGACAGTCCAATAAAGGGGCCCCTATGTAAATGTGTTACTCCAACAAAGGATGTCTTGAAGGAAGAAGGGAAACCAGAAGAAGAAGCTTTTAAGAGAGTCCCTACAATTACTGCTTTATGTCCTGATGGGAAAGTGCTAGTAAACGGAGAGGTTAGCTGTGAAAAAATAACCCCAAGTGTCATACAAAATAATAAGTCAGAACACTCTACTAGCACAAAGGAAGACAGCAGCTCATTAAAAGAGAAAAATGGACAATGTGGGGAAAAGGTATCAGACTCCCTAAATTCTGTTAGTAAAATTATAAAAGCGTGCGAGGTTGAGAAAAATGCGATAACTGTGGTGAAAGAGATGGGGGCTGTGGTCTCTGAGGTTTCTATTCAGAAAGTGCCTTTAAAGGAGGAATCTAGTCCTGTGGAAAAAGAGTCCCTTGACAGCACAACTACTGAAATGGTAGTGGACGAGTCTTCAAACTCTCAAGAGTGTGCCAAAACAACTGAAGAGAAACCAGCCATGAAAATCAAAAAGGACAGACTGCCGCCACCCAAAGAATGTTTGGAGAAGCTGGAGAAGTCAACAAATGCATCTGCTCCTGCAGAACTGCCCAAGCTTGCACTGTCTGATGAAGAGACTTTGAAAAGTAAAGGCGAATCTGAGGAGAAACCTGATTCTCCAAAACCTGCTGAGATACCCCCTGCATCTACTTCTCCTGTTACTTTAGAGAAACCTGTTTTGGAAGAGGAGGGCTCTGACAGTAAACTGGCTCTACCTGAGGAGAGCAAAGTAGAAGAAAAATCCAGCCCTGAAAAACAAGAGGAGGAGCCAGAAGCTGCCAAGACAGAGCCAGATAGATTAGATGATGCCCATGCTTCTAATCTAGAGGACTCCTCAGAGAGTAAAAAGGAATCTCCAGTATCTAAAAGCAAATTTAAATATAAGCTAGTTTCTGAAGAAGAGAGCTGTGCTACAGATAATAAAGAAATAACTTCTGAAAGGCAGAAGGAAGGAATTAAGTTAACAATCAGGATCTCCAGTCGTAAGAGAAAGGCGGAAACACCACCAGAAGAGGTCAGCATTGGCCGCACGTTAAGGCGATCTCCGAGAATATCCAAGCCTACTCCAAAAGTTGTGGAGACTCGGGATCAGAAACCTGACAAAAAACGACCTGAGGAGGAAGAGGAGAAACCTGCAGCAGCACAAAAACCAGAACGAAAAGAAGATGCAAAAAAACAAGAGAAGGAGTCAAATTCTAAGGTTAACAAGGTAATACAGTTTTATTACCCGGGAATAAAGAATACCCACAGTCTTATCTATAAAGGAGAATATACGCTTACATAGGAATATTAAGGATTATGTTCCTTTGGTCAGCTTTTGCAAAAAACTAGCTTTGCAATCCAGTTAGTGGACTCAACCGATTTAAAAACACCCCCTAAGAGAGTGCTAATATCTGTTGACTTACCAGTTTATAAAATCTGTCACTTAACCTAAGCTAAGTAGACCAAGTCAACTGGAGTGAATTCTTCTAAAAACTGAAATGATCAGACCTGAGCCAGTCTGGCTGAGTGGCTGAACGGAGACTTCTAGCTCCTGTGGATTTACTAGATGGATACTTGTTGGTGTCTGGTTGGTCAGGATGATCGTAAGCCAAAAAGGAACCAACAAATGGTGAAGAATAAAAATACTATGACTTCTGTTTCTAGGTGAAGCTGAAGTTATTGTTGTGGTGAGTTCATGATGTAATTTAGCTTTTCTCGTCTGTGGGATATACATTTTATTTGGGTGGAGGTATCTTTCTTTGTGATAAACTTTTGCTTATGCAGCATAGATCGTAAAGGTATGTCAGATAAATATAACGCAAAAAGTTAAACATACACATGTATAGTGTGCTTTAAGTCTGTGTAATTATAAACACCTTTTATTAATTTATCTTCCTTTTTTCTGGATATGGAGTACAAAAGAGAAACAAGGATTAAAGAGCCTGTGTTTTTAAGTGCACTCCTTTAATATCAACCTCAAATCCTATTAATTTTTCCACTGCTACACATTTTCTTACTGATTTTGTGGTTTTACCAAGACATTAATTTATTTAGCAAATTTCTTTCACATACTGCTATGTTGAATAACCTTCATAAAATGAACAAACAGTTGATTTTTCAGTGAATGATAACATCTATACTGAAAATTTGTCACTTACATAAATAAAAAAAATTCATTTAAAGATTTTAATTAAAAAAGAAAATAAATGAAAGTAATAGTAAGTCCTACAAGTAGTTTTAATGTTGAAGTACTGTTCCTATAGGAGTTTTAACTTGATCTCTTTTTTGTTAAAGATAAAGACATCTAAAGATGCTTACTTTTCTAGAGAGATTTTAAAATAAATATGGTAGAGGAAGAAGTTTGAAACTAGTAAGCTTCTGTCATTTCATCAAAATGAAAAATCAGCAAATCTTTAATAGGCTATTTTATATTTGTTTATTTTTAAAGAAGGGTCTTTAAAAAATAGATTTGAAATGATGATGACATATGATGAAGCCTAAACTTAAACTAATACTATCATGGATTTAAACTACATTTGGTACTAAAGTTTAGTGAACAGTAAAACCTGTAAAGAGGTAGACATTAATGCTAAGAACCTGAAACAAAAATTTACCAATAGGACAGATACTGCTTTGGTATTTGGAGTCCGTCCTGCAGGAGAAACAGAATATTTTGTACATTTTAGTTTATTCAGCTCATTCAGGTCAATGAGTGGTTTAGTCAGAATTGAAAAAAATATTTTGAGTTGAAAAAGCTAGAAAAGTTATTCTTCTTTTTTTCAGTGTCTGCAGGGGGTGGGGTGGGAAGATTTGTGAGAGAATGGTGTCTATGAGAAACAGGTCAGTTAATGGGGAAAAAAAGTTTCTTCTGTTTGGTATGTTGCTTTAAATATAAAATATCCTACTTGCAGAAAGTAGTTTTAACTAGTTCAAAATAATATTCTGAATTTTAATGGAAATCTGTTTTTCATTCAAAATATGATAGTAAATATGATAGAAAGGGGTAGATGCCCCTTTGGTTAGTGAAAAACAAGCATCAACTGAATCAGTTTTCACTTAATAAAAATAATGGAAAAGCATAAATGTGAAAGAAGACTTAGATACAAGTTATGCGCTTAAAAGGTACAGTGATTTTATTTCAAACAAGTATGCCCATCTTAGAGGAAAGCCCTAGAAATACTTAAGTTAATACACTTGTTAGAATGCAAACATGTTTCCTAAAGTGAAATAAAAGATACAAATTGTACATGATGGGATGAGGGGATGCGTGGGAAGATTCTCTTTGGATGTAGGAAAGCTATCATCAAAAAGTCAGAAAGTTTACGTGTAGGATTTACCATGTTCACAAGCAAGTTTAGCTTGTCAGCATAGAAAAAAGGGGCTAGATGACAAATTTATCTTCTTACTTTTAAATCTTACTTGAAAATTTCTTTCTGCAGGTAGATCGGAATTTTTCTCCCTTTATTATCCTGTTGCATTTTAAGGCTCTTTAAAAGACAATCTAGTCATTGAAATGCTCTGTTGTAAATTTACTGCAGCTGTTCCGATTGAAATGACTCACTTCGCTGTAGAGACAAATATTTTTTTTAAGATCTGGGAAGAAACTCTCTGAGCTTCCTTTGTGTTTTCTCTTTGAAACGGTATGTCCCATAGAGAAGCAAAGTTCGGTGGACGGGTACGCGAACACGTGGCAGGTGGAAATACTCAAGTAATGAAGAAAGTGAGGACTCAGAGAGTGAAAAAAACTCTGAGGAGGAGGAGGAAGAGGAAGAAGAGGAAGAAGAAGAAGCTGCACCTGCTGATGATGATGAGCCGTGCAAGAAGTGTGGTCTTCCCAACCACCCCGAGCTGGTAGGCTTTTTGGGGAAAGCTTCAGTCAGATTTGGTGGATTGGCTTTGGTGGTCTCTGAAGGCACATTGTCCTTTGGGGTGGCTGTACGTAGGAGAACACTCTAGGTTTTAGGTGGTAAACTCATGACAGTAGATGAGTTTATCTTTAATAAGGAGGTAAAGAAGTTATTTCTGCTGTTTACCACCTCCGAAATGTCTTTTATGAGGTATAACATAATTTAGCTCACTGAGAATTAATCTGGGTGAGTCTTTGAAGTTGTGCCTGCAATCTCAGTAAATACAGAGGAGACAACATTTTTTTTAAAAAAAAAAAGGCGGCAGTGTAATGTCTGCTTACCAATGTCTTGTGACATGGTCACAGCTACGTAGTCATCCTCGTTGGATGTAGCTAGCTGCATGTCACCCTGAGGACTGGGTACAGCAAAATCCCATACGGAAAGAGCACAGCGAGCTTTCGCTGTGTCTAGTGTTTATGGTTCTTGTTCACCAGTGGTAGATACTGTCATGAATTCCTCTGTTTGTCTGGGAAATCGTAAAGTGCACTCCTGCTATGAATCCACAAAATAAGCATTTTCTCAGGTGTGTGACAGGTATCCTAACATAGTTGAGACAAAGTTTGACCTTTAGGATGTTAGTGATGGATATTGCAGTAGATACTCGCACAGCTTATGCCAGCTTTGTTCCTTAGTTTTAATGGAAAGGGGTATCTCAAATTTTACCCCGCTAAGTATGAACTCTAATAGTTGCCTGGTTCTGTGTACTCCTCAGAGTCTGCAAGGCTTTGTCTCTACTGTCCGGAACATAAAATCATCCTGATGGAGGAAATGGCCAGGTTTCCTTCGTGTGGATGTGGAGTACACAGGGAAAACAGTTCACACCACATCTTGTGCAGATGGAGTTTTCTCCTTAGTCTGGGATCTGGAAAGCATTACCAGATTCTACACTGTGGGCACACAATCTACGTAGTCCAGTAGTCCTAAGTGCCTGAGAACACGTAATAAGAGGAAATCTGGTGTTAAAATGGAAAACTGTGATATATAAACTTCCCCATAAAAACCACCCCTGGCCCCGGCAACATCTAGTGATAAGTGAATACAGGATTTTTTTGGTTTTGGCACAGTCCAAAGTATTTCTAAAACACTTCTGTGTTGGCTGGTGAAATAGTTCTGGAGCTTGTTACATGTTGTGAATGCCAAAATATACTCATGATTTGTGTTGTTTCCACAGATTTTGTTGTGTGACTCTTGTGACAGCGGATACCACACAGCCTGCCTTCGCCCTCCTTTGATGATAATCCCTGACGGAGAGTGGTTCTGCCCACCTTGCCAGCATGTATGGTTCCTATTTGACTTCACTGTTCTCCTTTTCAGCTTTGCTTGTGGTTGTGGAGATTTGCTGGGAGTTTAACAAGTTCTTTCTTTTGTCTTTCTTTCTGTTAAAAAATAGACCCTGATGAATGGTAGGGATGCTAGTATTCCCTCTTGTCCATTAGTAAAACTGAGTTTTGTGAGGTGGATTTCCTTTCCCTTTCTTTTTTCTGCTAGTGGTGAGTGACTGTGTGTTCCTGATGCGTAGATGGGAATCTCCAGCCACACTGGTCTGCTCCCATCTTTGGTCAAATTACCTCAAGACTAACATAGTATTAAAAATATAATGTCTTAATTTTTCCCAAAAGAAATGTCATGTTATCATCCTGGAGGGGGAAGCAGGAGGCAGCGAGGGATGGATCAGTAGCCAAAGCAAACAGCTGGTTTTTAAGGGTTGTTCCTTCTTCAGAGACATTTGCTCAGAAGCTGGTTGGAGAAGGCTGCTATTTCTAACGCGGCTTACGATATCGTTTGCCTCTGCTGGGAAAGCCAGCCTTGTCCCTGTCAAGTAATAGACAAGTATGAACACTTTTTTGAAGGTTAGAAGCTGCTTCGGAAAAAAAAAAAACCAAACCATAGTGCATGTGTCCGGTTTCATTTAATGTACATCTGAAACAGCAAGATACGCAGGGATGGTGTTTGGGAGGATAAGCCTGAGTGTGTGATGCTGTTCTTGTTAAATTAAGGGAGAGCCATTTATGTGCATTTTCAGAGTAATCTGCCTGATCTCAACCCTCTTCATTGCTTTTAGAAAAATTCTTTGCCAAAAGGGCTGTTTGCCCTGCGAAAAGCTACCCATGCTGGAGATGACATGATATGGCTGCACTGAGCATTGATTTTTAGTTGTCTTCTGAGGAGTATTTTTAAGTAGTGAGGATCTTGAATATGTTTTCTTTATGCAATTTGGGATTGCAGCTTGTAGTTAGAGCATCTCCTTGCTCTGTTGCCGTTTAGTAATTTTTAATATGAAAAATGACAGATTTATAAAAGCCTGAAGATCATCCTTGGAAATAGTACGATATGGGCATTAGCATGGAATAAGGCACGATTTGTCCATAAAAAGTAATTTTTACATATGGCTCCTTGAGTATTAAGTGGTGTTCTAAGATATGGAACATTTGGTAAGAAAATGATCCTGAAGCGTACCTCTCCTTTTTACTGCGGTGTCCACAGCCTCACGTGTTCTCCAAAGATTAAGGGACAAACAACTATCACTGCGTGTGTACGCACTCAGCTTTCTGTATGTATATTATGTTCGTTTCTGAAATCCTCGGGTTTCTCTGAGGCAAAGTTGTAAATAGCAACAAAAAAGTGGTAGTAATTTAGAAGTATGTTTATTCTAAACATCTTTAATACTTGCTTTAGGCACATTGCTTCCTAGAGTAAATGCTAGTTACTGGGAGGATACATCTCTATAGCAGTTTGTGGTGAAGCACATGTGTTTTAGGAAGATACTCTTTGTTGTAAAGCCTTGTTCATTGAAGAGGAGCCTCCAGCATAGCAAGGCACTCGCCCTTCTTCCAAATATAGAAATAGTGAATGAAATGTCTGAACATTAATTCAACATGAAAATAGTTGGTTATGAAAGAAACTAATATTGTGTTTCGTTCCCTTAGAAATTACTCTGTGAGAAATTAGAAGAACAATTACAAGATCTGGATGTTGTCTTAAAAAAGAAGGAGCGTGCAGAACGCAGGTACTACAGTTTGGTTGCTTTCACAGCAAGCTGCTATGCAGAGGGGTAGTAATAACTGAACAAGTGTTAAAATAACTGGGGAATGGGGAGGAAAGTAGCGACACGACTGGGAATTGGTAAGACCAGTTTTGACTTTCCACTGATTATTGGTGGCGTAGTGCTGGGAGAGCTTGCAAGAAGGGAGAGAAAAATCCAATAATTGGGAAAGATAAGCAAGTACATTTGTATTAAACTTTGGTTAAGGTGCCTGAACACAAATTTGGCTTTCCTATACCAGTAGTGAAATGGGTTTTGGCACTGGTTCAGTAATACTGTCAACCATGTGCAGAGTTCCTGCTGTAGGCAGGGTTAAGTCCGGACTTTGTTACAAAGGCCATCCAGGTTAATGTGGTTTTTGAGTCTTGTTGCTTTCGATTCTGTTAAAGTTTGCTGAATTTACAAGATTAGGCAATTGCTGTAGTGCAGCAGGTCAGCGAAACTACAACTTTGAATGAAATTTTGTGTCCACCCTAGTCATTACCAAAAGCTAAATGCAAACCGATTTACTGCATTTATGAACAACATCCTTAATATCTGGAACATCCTGTCTGCAGTTTTCAGACCTGAAAATGAGGGACATGAAACACAGTCTGCATAATTTATACCTTTTAGGACATATATTGAGTATTTTGCAGAATTTAATAACGTCTGTATGCATTATTAAACAAAACTTCCCATGAATTCTATCTTAAAAGGCAAATTTCACCAGAAGGTGAGACCTTTTTAAAGAAAGTAATTGAGCAGGCTTGTATTTGTAGCAGATACCGTAATATCACCTGGGATTGACTGATTCAGTGCTGGGAAGAGCAGAGCACAATCCGTGTCTGTTTTTGACTTCCTCCAAATCTCCTGTTTGTTACTGCTGTTGCAGTAATAGGTAGTGACAGATCAGGTACCAACTGTTACGAACATCACTACTTCTGCTCAGAGTGGATCTAGATCACACTGTGGTAAAATTATCCATGGCTTCCCAATTCTAGTGAATTTGTAGCTTTGGGAACAAAACTATTAGCTATTTTTGTAAGTGAGCTCAGCTTACACGCAGCCTCCATCTGTGCAGGAGTGTGGGACACAAAGGAAGGGTGTCTGCTGCTTTGCTTTATGGTGGGAAGACTCACTACTAGTGAACAATATTTTTGGACCTGCTTTGGTAAATATTCTCCTGGCAAACATTACATGGAACACAAGCTTTTTCCAGTCTTGCTTTCTTGAAATGACTGGTGTTGCATAAAATGTGATTTCTTTTTTTAACAGTTACAGGAGAGCATACAATTGATATCATACCAGTTTTCAGTAAAACAGATGTTTTACAACCTTTCTGCAATCTGATCTTCATATCAAATGAGCCTAATGTTTTATATTGTATAACATGATTGATTTTTTTAAATTATTTTCTGATTATTTTTTTAAGTCTCTTAAAGAGAAATGAGCTTGAGTTGTAAAAGATTTCACGATACAGTAGTTGAATGTTGAAGTCTGTCAACTTAACGGTGGTATATTTTAGCAAATTGTAAGGTAAAAAGGCTGAAGAATTATAATGCTAGAAGAGATGATAGTCCTTATTACAGCTCAGTGTATAAGTTGTTTGTTTGGGCACAGAAATATTTTAATGCAACATTTCTGTAAACTCACAGAATGAATGTGCTGTCTGTCTTTTTGGCAAAGAGAAGAAAACCAACTGTCTCATCGTGGGCACACACACTTAATAGATTCTTTGAACCAGTGTTGTTACCGTACTTTCTGAACTAGTGATACTGTTGTGTTCTTTCTATTATTCTCTAGCTTTCAGGAATCTGACTGAACTTGATTCAGCTGCTCAGCTATATTCTTATGCATCCCCAAAGTGTTGTGTGTCAATGTTTTTTAAATTAAATCTTCAGGTTTCATGTTGACTTAGAAATAGATCAAAGTCATACTTCTCCCCCCCTTTCATGAATTCAAGGTGCTACCACAACAACCTTGCTGAATTTCAGGTTTCTCACGTACCCACTAACTTAGATAGTCATGTCCTGCCACCAGCTAGAGGGAGTGGACATGAAAGCTTTTATGGATGCCCCTTTTAGTTCATGTTAGGGACTCTCGGACTTCTTGATAGAAAATCCCTCTTGGGACTACTTGTCTACTTCTCCCAGGCCAAACCAGGTGCAGTACTTCCATTCATGCCCACTTTCATGACTTCCCTGTAGCAACTTTTGCAGTGGCTTACATGAGAGAAAAAGTTTTCTGGATTCGTCTAGGAAGAATTTGTAACCAGTCAGTGCTTACCTGCACCTACCGTTGGATACCTCTTGGTTCCAATGTTTAAATGATTGGTTAAAGTGCTGAGCTTCTTTGTGCTACGTACTAATAAGGAATGCATTTGATACTTCATTTTGCGTTTCATTTTCAGACCTTTACCTCGGCAGGACTGGCTTGTTTCATTTGCTGATATCTTAAGCAGTGTGTCCACAAGCCAGGGAGAAGAAAAGCAGATCTCAAAAGCCTCACTGATCATGTTTCAAAACAGCTGAATTTTTCTCAGCTCGCTTGTCTCTTGATGTTTTGCATTATAAGAAATGAGAAGTGGAGGAAACTATCACTGAATACTAAAATGTTCACATTTCTAGTTACTTTCTCATTTTAGCAGTTGTATTCCTTGCCTTAAGATGCTATTTTAGTTCATTTTCAAGAATATAGTGATTTTGTATAGCGTATGACATAATAGCATAGTGTATGACAAAATTCTTCCTCATCCAGCCAATCTCGTGGTGCTCAGATGGATGAAGATTTCTTTTCATCTCTCAGTTTGGAGAACTGACATTAGGAAACAAACCCAATTACTTTTATACACAGCCAGAAATTTCAATTTAAGATATGATGATACCAAACTGTCAGAATTCATGGTCTTTTTGGCTGTAAAACAACCTAAAATCCATTTTTACTCTTTGTCAGTATTACTTTAGGAACTGTGCTTGTTCATGTAGTTTAAGAAAATAATATTGTGCTAGATTCTCTCAGTAAAGAGTTGTCCAGGAGGTTATTTGGATAAAAATGTATAGTGCAGAAGGCTAGCCGGAAGCTTTGTAAAATTTACTTACTTTCATTACTTTCTCAAGAATCTATTGGAAACAAAATTTTTACTCATAGATGCCTCTATTTGCAAAAAAAAAAAAGCACATATGAAGCAAATGTATCTAAAATTAATACAGACCTCAGGCACTTGTATACAGGTCTAGACAACGTGTGTACGTGATGCATCCTGTTGTGGCTGCAGTGTAGTGTGATACGTGCTCATACAACCACTCGCCGTAATTTCAGAGGTCTGATTCTGGTTGATTGAGACTCTTTAAGTCTTTAGCTCAGAAACCCAGAAGAGGTTAGCATTGGTTCTTGCATCATTTCATTTCACCTGTAAAGGTCTTTCACTGGATCCGGAACGTTGGAGGTCTGCTGGCAAATGGCTAGTTCATACCTTGCCCCCCCCGCCCCTCCTGGCATGATTATTCTTCAGAGTGTATGGTCTAAAATACTGTTATTCGAAGTAATTTTAAAATCTGTAGAGATGTGGCTTGCTTTTAGAGTCCTTGCAGAGCCCAATAAATGCCACCAACTTTCTTTGACATCTTCATTTGTTTAAATTATCCCTGGTTTTCCTAGAAGGCGGCTAGTAAGGACCCATGGTGATGGTAGTTTGGTTACCCAGCCCGGTCTGGTTTAGTACCTGGCTATTCTTCCTGACAGACTGCTTTTTTGAAAGCTCAAGGCAGTACCCTGGAGATCAGCGCCCAGCACTGTTTGTGACGTGCTCGGATATCCAAGCCATCTCTAGTTGGGACTGACAGGTACGACAAGACCTATGGGAGACTTGTGTCCTTCAGGAGCTGCCAGTAGAAGCCAGGAGCCAGAGCTGTGCCCAGGACAACTGAGATGATACAGGATGCTAGTGCTGAGGCAAGCTAAGTCTAAATAGCATTTTACTTTGATTTAATCCTGTAACGTACCGTGGATACGGAGGACAGCCTACTTCTCCTTACAAGAGTCCTTCCTATATTTGACTACTAGTTTCTCTCCCATCTTCGGTCTAGTGTTCTCTAGACCAATCTATCCTATTTTTTCTCAACAAGGCATGTCTGCTGCCCTCCAGTAACTCCTCCTGGCTAGCTCTGAACTCTTCAGCTGGATCACATCTTTCTTGAAGTATGTGTGGTGCCCAGATGGCACCAAGTACTCCAGCTAGGCGTGAACAGGGCTGACTGCCGTGGCAGGCTTCCTTCAGTTGTCCTGCAGGCTGTTCTCCTGTTCGCACCTCTGTCTGTCATGACAGCTGTTAAGCAGCAGCTTGACTCTGTTGATCTTTGTCCAGGCTGCTTTCCTCTGGCAAAGAATTGCTACGTAGGCAGTTATTTGTTCCCTGGTGTTTCTAAAGTTGATTGTTCCTGCCTGGGTCTAAATTCCAGCTCTTGTCCGTTCTGGATTGCGTCCCGTCTTTACGTAGTTTTTCCAGTTCAGTGTGATTTTGAATTCCCATTTTATCTTTCAGCACCTCCAAGGTTGGCAGTAGTTACGGATCTGACAACATAATCTTGATCACAACAGTATTATTTTTCAGTTATTTCTTAATTGCTTTTTACACCCCAATTCAATCATTTCTGTGGTGCCCGCAATCTTCAAGTACTGTTGTTTGTCAGAACTCCTTGGAAATCTCTTACATTATGCATGCAGGAAAATGTAATCGTATGAGATTTAGCACATAATTCCAACTAAAATAACTGTTTTCAGGTTGAACATGCTCTTGGATGCTTCTGCCTAGTGATAGTAAGAGCTTCAAACGGTGCTAATTGCAGCGTTATTTTAGATATCTGCAGTCTTTCTGTAAGCTTATTTTCATTTTTTTCTCTCCTAAAGAAAAGAGCGACTGGTATATGTGGGTATCAGTATTGAGAACATCATTCCACCTCAGGTAAGTTTCTGTGTTGTATTATTGTTTTATTTTCCAAACTTCTCAGGGAAGAAGTTTATCAGTGGTGTGTTAGAAGTGCTAGTAGCATCTTGGGGGGAAAAAAAAAAAAATCAATCTATATGCAGGTCAGAAATAACTTTAGACCCTTTGTTTTAGACTGAGATTGAATTTAGCAGAGAAACCAAGGGAGCTTTACTGTGTTTATTAGAGCCAACGGGTGCCACACCGAGTCTTCTGTCGGTGAAGGATTGCAGAATCGCCTCCCTACCCATTACAGTTGGGTTTTGAGTAGAGTGCTCTACCGTTCTGTAGTTTATAAAGGTGGGATTCAGTTTATTTAACTCTGGTGTCTGCTGTATAGTTACCTAGGTCTGAGCTTTCCTTTGGAACTGATGGAAACAAATGTTTCTGGCTTATGATTCAGAGGGAATGTGTAATATCTATTAGAAGCATAATCTTTGCCTCTGACAACTGTATATTGAAGTCACATGTGGTTAAAAACTCTAAACATTTAGTGTGATATTAACAGATGCCTTTATATGGTTTCCCTTTACAGTAGAGGAAAAAATGTTTTTATTCATGTGGAGAACAGCCTCTTCTCACTTCTTAAATACATTTTAAAGTGATTCTCTTGAAGTCTTAGCCAAATGCCTTCGTCTGAAATTATATAATCTGTTCCTTGCCTGAGAGTTTAAAATGAAACTTTTGTTTGTTTTAAACATAGACTTTCCACTCTGACTGTAATAAAGCCAGCTTTCTCCCCCTGTCTCTGGGTAACAGAAAAATTGTAACAGATTTTACAAACTTGCAAAAGAATCTATGGCTAGGAGCAGATATTTGAAAAATTCAGCCTGGGGGCAGCTTGTTTTTTTTTTTTTTTTTAAATTAATAACTTGGAAACAATATCATAAAATTAACCTGTGTGGAACTGTATTGAAACTGCACCACATAAAAGTGTCCCTGTGCTCGGTATGCGGAGATGCTCACAACAGTTTGTTCAGCTCCTGCATTTGCTGGTCCTGCGAATATCACCTGGGGCATGATCTCAGTGTTGTGCTGTAAACACAATGACACAATAGCCTGAACCCTTAAACTGTATTTGTGAAATTATGTAGCCAGTAAGGGCAATATGTGCTAGTGTTCACGTGAACTCTGCTGTAACAAGTCATTATTGGAAGCCAAAAGGTGTTGTGTTGGGTGTATGAGCTTTCTAGAGGATATGAATATCTGTATTGTATGAGTTTGGTCATAATGAGTGTGGAGGGAGGGGGGAGATAAAGCTTTGTGACACTTCTGTCTTATGTGAACAGGAGCCAGAAATACCTGAAGGTCAGGAAGAAAAGAAGAAAGATTCCAAAAAGCCAAAATCAAAGCTGCTTGAAAGGAGGTCTACCAGAACCCGAAAGTGCATAAGCTACAGGTCAGCAGATTGTTTAAATAGCTTGTAAGACAAAGAAAAGTCATACCGTCATTTTCTTTCTCAGGCAACCCACCAGTTCTCATGCACGCTTTTACGTTTAAAAGAGAGGCTCAACTAAAGTGTCTTTGTTCTTTCCTCTGGTTATGCTTGATGGTTGTAAAAGCATTTGAGGTGGTATAGTGAAGGGATGATGCCTAAAAAAAAATAAAATGTATATGGTACTTTGTTCAGGAATGCTGGAGAAGGTTTTGGTGTTCCTGCAGTTTCTGGAGTAAGTTAAAGCAGGTGAATTGTACCTCTGCTTTCTGTTGGAAGGGAGACTTAGTCTTGTGCCTAAAGGCCTTGAATTCCTCTCTCTTCCCCTCTTATGGCTTCTTTACATGAAAGGGGCATGAAACTTAAAATGCATGGTAAGACAGTACATCTAAAAATGGCCTGTAACTCTTCAGAGAAACTGTGATTAAAATGGAATTATTAAATGAAAAGTCCAAAATATTTAGACTCTGTGCATTCTGAAAGTAAAACAGGTCACTAAATTTCCAAAATTCA
>NW_009623724.1:47543-48143 GCF_000690535.1 Cariama cristata
AGCAGGATCTTAATATTATCTTTTGTTCTCAGTGTATTACCAAGGTGTTTTATAAATAATTATTTTCTAAATAATACCTTGAGATGCTTTGTGTCCTCTTCAGTCCACCAGGGAAGTAGGCTGCCTTATGGGATTAAGAATGTGATTGCCTGAGAGCTTGTGGGGTTTTTTTGTAGCAACTGCATTAGGAATATTAAAAAAAAATAAATATATTTCCTGTACTTGCTCTGTGTAGACCTTTATCATCAAAAATTAGAACATTATAACTCTCAAAACCTTCCAGCAATGACCATGATTAAACTCAGTCAATCTGGTTTCGCTGTTGAGGAGAGGCATGGCGTTTGTATACGCTGTTTTCCAGCCTGTTCAGAAAACTCAGTCTGACCTTGCTTAGCTCTTGATTTTCAGTAACTTTTGAAATTAACAGCAGAAGCTACACTAATGAAAATGCCATTGCTGCGTTGGGAAATCAAGTATTTCTGTAAGGAACATTATGCCACAGGCTAGATTATATAGATTTGTTACTATGTTCGTGACAGGTCAGGCAGCATCTGACCAGGAGAAAAAATAAACCTTGCCTGTAGGGTATCTGGCACGACT
>NW_009623724.1:48157-53395 GCF_000690535.1 Cariama cristata
GGACACATGTTGTGCAAAGACAATAATTTTTATTGGAAATAATGTTTCATATAATGTTGTTCTGGAAAAATCAATCCTCTGATTCAAAATGATAGTCTTTCGTACAGAATCCATCATACACATAACTTTAAGCTGGTGAAAATATTACACATGTCGGTGTGTCGCTTCAAATGTATATGCTCAGCAGTGAGGTCCCACTAGTGTCACTGAGAATTGTGTGTGCTTTCCTTCAAAAAAGGAAAAAAAAAAAGCTAAACGTCTTATTCCGCTTCCAGACAAATCTGTATTGTGTAGCATCCCGGTTCTCTAAAGATAGGTAATTCCTTGTATCACCCGAGTCATCTGCTGAGTCTGCTGGTGAGCAGGTTAGCAAAAATTGGCATTATGAATAAAGCAGCAGCGGAAGAAATTATGTTCCATCACACCTAATGGACAAGCTGCTGTCAGCCCATGTTTGAGCTCAGGTTATTTGTTAGCAGTGATTTGAAAGCGTTAAGTGATTTCTCACATTTTAAAGAGGCTCGGTTGGTTGGTCTTTTTTTTCCAGCGGCATGGAGGGAAAATAGCATTTGGGTAATGTGGAACTAATCTTATTGATGGAATAATTTCAGAGTTACTTCCTTGCTGTGCAATGCTGCCTTGAACATGACGTGCAGTTGTTCTCAGGGAATATAGAGAGACAAGAAATCCATCACCTTATTTTTAAAGGAGAAAGTATTTTACGCTTACTATTGGAATACAGAGTAACATGAGATTCATTCTTTTCTTGTTCCTCTGGAGGTTACTATGGAGGACCAAGATAAATATAACTAATCTTTCTTTCATGACTGAGAAACTGAGTCTTTAATGAAAGTATTGTCCAATTGTTAGTTGTTTGTATCTAAAAAAAATACCACAAAAAATTCATTTTTTAAAAATGAGAGGAAGAAAAACTTGCATCTAAATAAAACGTCTTTCCTATATAGTCAATAACATTTGTACTTTGGCATGTTATATCTCAAGGCATCTATTTGGTGATACAGGTAACAATCCTTTTTTACGGGATTTGAATTCATAACTGAAGAAACAACTGAAGTCATCTGTGTAAAAGGACTGGATCCTTTTTCCTCCATTTGCTGTTCCCTTTAAATGAGTTACTCGGCATGCAGAGATTTGAGTTTTATAAAAGCTGCTGCAGGACAAACGTACTCAAATATTTTGCTTTTGTTTGTCCTATTTAGTTACGTAACATTACGTTATAGCTTATTTGTATGTAATTACAAAGAACTGTGTACAGTATGTGTTATCTGTTCAGCTTAGGATGCTGCAGATCCATAAAGTATAGTTACTGTGAGCTTTAAGAGCAGAAAGAAGCTATCTGAAACAAGTTTTCAAGGAAAATGTAGACAGGATGAGTAATTTTACTTTGACTTTAATAGATGCTTTTCAGAAAGTCTGTTTTGCAGATGAATAGCGTGTATGTCATCTAATAAAAGGTGTGGAAAAAATGACTAATACTTTGTGTGAAAAATGCCATTGATACCATCTTAAAGAACTTTCAAATTATATATATTGTTTAAATTCAGTGGTACGTTGTGTAAAATGAAAGTGTTTTTCTGTTCACATAAATCAATAGTAAGACAGCCAGGCAATGATAAATAATCTGCTAGCAAGTAAAAATAAGAAACACGCCTCTTAAAAAATGGCTCTTTTGTCATCAACCTGGCCCATTATCGTTGTTATTTTATTATATATCCAGCCCATTGTCTGTGCAGTGTGATTTCTTAGAGCAGTTTTAGATTTTGAAGCATGTTTTCATAATATAATTTAAGTAGGGTTCACTTCAAAGTGGTAAATGAAAGCTGTTACTTTTAGGTTTGATGAATTTGATGAGGCCATTGATGAGGCAATTGAAGATGATATCAAGGAGGCTGATGGAGGAGGTATGTTTCTGATGTTCCTTGTTTTTCATTGCAATGGTGATAAGAAAATTGAGACCAAATTTATTTTGATATGAGAAGCAACAAATATAATCCTCTCCCTTAAACTTTGTAGTTCACAGTTTTTACTGCTGTATTTTTGGAATCAAAACTAAATGATTTCCCTTGGGAATGGCCATCCCAGACTGCCAAAAGATTCCAAAAAGTATTTGGTCTTAATAGTTAAATTCAGCTTGTACATGTTTTGATCCATGAATGCAATGAATAAGCATGACAAGAAAACTCTTAAAATTAATTTGCTAAGTTTTTGATTTGAGATGGGAACGGCAGCTAGTACTATTGGCATTTGTCCCCTGTAAACACTGGGCTCATAAATTGGTCCGTAGTTGGACCTCCTAACGACTGGGTCTACAAAATAGTCTTAAAAATGTTAATCCAGATCTATAAGCACTTCTCAGTTGAAGGTGAATAAAGTGAAACTATGTTCCTTGTTGCCTGTTAGGGCAACATAGGGGATGAAAAGAGAGATCTTCAAGAGTATCTGAGAGATGTGGGTGGATTTGTGCTTCTGCATCACCTTAACTTGCCTGGAGAAAACTGCCGTGAAACATTATCCTTCAGTTTGTCTTGTGGCATCTCCCCAAAGACACCAGTTTTCAGAAGCTCCGTGGGTATATACGGACAATCTGAAAATCGTGTGTCTGGGTGTGTAACACCAGACCCGTATAATAAACATAACTAAGTCTCAACAGTAAATCCAGCTCTTCAGTAACTCCACTCCCTGGCCAAACAGCAACTTAAAGACGGCATCTCCCAAGAAGGATATTCAGCATTATGAAGAAAATATCTTTTCTGATATCTGCCCTACTCAAAAGGCACTCGCGTTGGTAATAACGTGGGTTGGAGTTGAGTATCAGAATGCTGACACTTACCCACCGCCTTCCACGTGGACCTGAGTATTTCCAAGTGACCGCAGCTGGGGCTGCGTGTGTCAGGAACAAGAGTTCAGAGTCTTGCGTGACAAAAAAATATTCTGCTTTACAGAAAATAAACTGAAGCTAGAGGCGTGGAAGAAAGATATGTATAAAGTTAAACAAAAAATAAACTTGCTCTTTTTTCCCTTTCTATCACTGAATTCAGGCATTGGCAGAGGCAAAGACATGTCTAATATCACAGGTCACCGTGGAAAAGACATTTCCACAATCCTAGAGGAAGAAAGGAAAGAAAACAAGCGACCACAAAGGGCTGCTGCAGCACGACGCAAGAAACGACGGCGACTAAATGACTTGGACAGTGACAGTAATCTGGACGAAGAAGAGAGTGAGGATGAATTCAAGATTAGCGATGGGTAAGTCTGCAATTTAACTTCCACCACAAGTCCCGGACTGCTGCAGGCTTGTGTGACTCTGCAGTGCCCCTGAAACGATCATTACGAGCTTGCGCCCTGTGCTGGAGGAGCCCTGCTCAGTGCCAGCAAAAGCCCTCCTGGCCTAGGGGAACGTCGTTGTAATGGGAAAAAGTGCACTCCGCATCCATGCACTGAAATCATCCAATCTGTATTTTAAGCTAAACACGTTCTGGAAATGTTACTGGCGTGTTTGAGGCCATGCTGTGGGGTTCTATACACGGTTATGTTAGCGGAGGAGCCAGACTGGCTCAGTTCTGACTGATGTGACTGTCTAGCAGAAATCCTGAACAAAGATGTAGCTAAAATGAGGCTGGTTGTTTCCTTTTGAAAATACGTCTTATTTTGTGGGATTTTTATTGAGCCTGATTGTCATTTCGAATTTAGAAGAGTAAAATGTCCCCATTTAGAGCATACAGAACTTTCTAAAATCAGTTCTTGATTTCTGCTCTCCAGGAGACAGAGTTTGAAAACAGCCAAAGTAGTGGTTTATACTGTAGAAGACCAATACATGTCATGTGAAGCTTTAAACGCTAAATGAGTATTGCTCTGGCTAACATAAACTGTCTTTCCATGGAATTTCTCGTTATTCAGTCTGGGGAATTCCTAACATTAAAAAAATTTAATAATAATTTTAGACATTCTCTATGCCTCAATGAAGAAACATAATGGGGCATGAGGTCCAGGCTCATTACCATCAACATTTCAAACATTTCACACCAGTCACTGAGTCAGTTTACTAAGTGTATGGATAATCTGTGCAATGGAGGTGCAAATTTTGAGCTTTGTTTTTCACCTGTGACCATGCCGAGGGCATTTCAGTGGCACCCTGAATGGCTGAGCTAAATGTGCTGGAAATTTCTAATCAATGAGTATAGCTTGCGGAAATCTCACAGAATTAATCGTGCATTGATCTGTTAAAGTGTGCTTATGCATTTTCAACTCCATCCTCTGCTGAATGCCTTCGGGATGTTATACTGGAATTTACATTCAACTGGCGGCCAACTGCAGGTGACCGTTGGACCTTCAGTGCTCGATGGTTTTTAAAAAAGCATTGGCTGGCTTTTGAAATGACGGGAGTGTTACAAGCTGATAAAGTTGTGAGGTGCATATTTTGCTTGAGAGCAATAGTTTTGTGTTAAGACACGATATTCTAATTCTCAGAAATTGCATAGGACAGTGCTTGGGTTGGGAAGGGGAGGTCATCTCTGCTAGGACGTGGTGGGTGGTTTTTCCCCCTCCACAGCTGATGCTCATCCATAGTTATTGCAACGCAGGTGTTACATCGCAGGGTACTATATGAACCCTCCAGCATCTCTCCTATATACATGACAGTTTATATTCACCTGCTGGGTAACGTCCTGCACTGTAAAGCGATATCCCAAGCGTACAACTGAAACCTGATGGCAGTGATGGCAGTTTGCTCTCTCTGGATCTTTGCCCTGTGTTATTACTATAAGATTTGAGCATATCTTTGTGTAAGACAATACTTATTTTGCATATATCTCACTTGCTTGCAAAATACAAGTACTGTTTCGATCCTTTGTTTCCGCTATCTATCTCTGTTGTCTGTGGTCTCTCTTTGAACAGATCTCAGGACGAGTTTGTTATATCAGAGGAAAATCTGGATGAAAGTGAAGATGACCCACCGTCAAACGAAGACAGTGATTCCGAGTTCTGTGCCCGCATATCCAGGCGACACCTCTCCAGGCCCATGAGGCAAAGCAGGCGGTTACGAAGGAAAACAGTCAAGAAAAAATATTCTGAAGATGACGAAGATGAAGATTCTGAGGACAATTCAAGCAGAGAATCTGGTGAGTACCAGAAGTCTTGGTGATATTAAATACCCTGTACTGGAGAGAGAAGAGTGGAAGTCTCAGTTCCCTGTCACGACTTACACTAATTTGTTTGCTT
>NW_009623725.1:0-20421 GCF_000690535.1 Cariama cristata
CTACCAAAACCTTGCCATGCAAACTCAATGTAGTGGAAAACTGGAAATATAAACATCTTAAGAATAAAACATACATTAGTTGGCTATTACTCCTTAAAATACAAATCCTTGCCTCTGTTGAACTTACTTTTGCAGCCCCTTTCTGGTTGGGTGAGCTGTCTACAGAGTCCATCAGCTTCCAGAATCCAACCCTGGTAGAAGTTTTTGCTCCTGACTTAGTATATAATACAGGGAATTGCAGATCATTGTCATGTACATGGCATTTGAAGTATTGGCACCCAAATGTTGCTTGATGTTGTGTCATTTGGCCTTCAGCTTTCCAAATGGGCACTCCACCGTTCTGTAACTTCTGAAAGCATGACTGGATATCCTTTTCACAGCCTCATGCTTTTTGCTGTAAGTCATGCCAGGAGTAAAGTAGATGATCACACTGATGATCATTTCACTTCCATCCTGCCCAGCAATGTTCTTCACAGCACCCTGCTGTCATCAGGAATAATGTTCATGAGCCAGCCCCAGGGAAAACTTTAGCCCAGCAGAAGTAGAAAGTCATATCCATTGCAGTTAACACATCTGCAAACACGTGTTTGGAGAAAGGCCTGGGGAATATGGATGCAATCTGTTCATTTTAGGTACCTAATCTAAACTTAAATTCCAGGCACTTGCTGAAATAGCTCTAAAATAAGAGCTTGAGTTCCCTACGGAGAGAGATAAGGGCTTTTGAAGGTTTCCAAAAAGAAATCTTACCAGCATAAGTTTTAGATGGGATCTCACTCTTAATATTCCTTCAAAACTCAGATTATGAATAATGCCCAGAATTCCCATGGCAAAGCTTTAAGAAGTCAAAAATGGAGTGTAAGGTAGAGAGTTAACAACATCTGAATTCCCTGGTGACTACTAGAACTATGTAAGATAATACTAAAAATCAGCTGTAAATTGTAGAGAAGTGTGGCCTCCAACATCCAACCCAGCCAATGAGAACTATGACAGCAGAACACATAGATGTCCTGAAGCAACATGACTTTAATTCTTGCTTTAATTCTTACACATCCTTACTAGGCATAGAGTTAAACGTCTGGATTCCCAAGAAATCTGGTAGAGATCTTGCAACGATTTCTTCACTCTCCTATTTGGGAGTGATGACCTGAGTCACCAGGAACTAGTTTTTAATATGCCTGAGGTTTTACAGCCTTGAAAATGCACAGTAGACACCAGTACTTGAAGGAACAGTCTTTTGGAAAGACAATAAAGAATTTTAGTTACCAGTACTTCTTTCTTTTTGTTCATCTTAAGGCTGTCTTGAATGTAGGTTTAAATAGTTTTATTGTAAACTGTGAATAACATGGTTAGTCTGAGAAGCCACAAGTTTATTCGGATGCATAACTGTATGATCCAAAATTCAGGAATTAATTTTCTCAGTGTTTCAAATCTTCTAAAATGTTTTGCAGTAAATTTATTCTACCATATCTAATAAGTTTTTTTTTTTTCTGCACTATCATTACATTTCTTCAAGGCATTTCCAATAAGAACACTCCAAATTATGTCCCCTCAGCTAGTTCATCTGTTCAGTCAATAAGCAACATTTTATTGCTTTTATGAATTAAGCCCACTTTACATCCAATCATTTTGCAAACAGCTGTAGCCCAATCAGTCTAGGGAGCTTTTGAAAAATCAATCAGTAGGGAACAGCTTTCACTTTTTTTTTTTTTTTAATAAAGTATTTACACATGTTTGCTCTGCCTGAAATAGGAAAAGCACTAAGCTTCGTTATCGTATTTGAACATTGCAGTGAAGGTCACCTCACATCTGTAAGTTTTTCTGAGTTAAAAAGGAGAGATATGATGATGGCATTGTAACAATAAACTACTGATAATTTGTGTCCTAGCTATGAGCAACTAAACCAGAGGTATTGTAGCAGCTCAGCCTAGTAACAGATGATAATGTAATTTGTAATAAGCAAGGCCACAGTATTTCAGTTGTCTTTCTTCTACTACCTTTTATTGATTAGGAAGCTAGAAGGAAAGAAAGGAAAAGGTTTTGAAATAATGTAAAGGATTTGATATTAGAGAATATTGAGACTTTTTTATTGATCTATTTTTTCATTTGAAAAATGCTAATTCATAAAGTTCAAACTTTTCCAAAGGATATGACAGCTAGGTTGACAAGAATAAAATTGCTGTTTAAAATGAGAATCCTATCCCAGATTAACCTAAAGATTAGGATATTCACTGTGAATTCTTAAAAAAAAAACCCACTTCCATTCACCCTGAGGACCTGACCCCACCTCTTACTTCCTAGATACCAGCTAAAAAGCTGGAATATGCTCAGGTGAAATGGAGGTTTCTTTAGTTTGAAAGGGCCCAGCTTCATCAGATTATAGAATGGGAAAATTGTCTAGATTTTGGAAACTCTTTTGGTATGGGAAAATACTTTTTCTTGCCCAGCTATCCTTGGAATGAAGACATTTAGTTCTAACTTCTACTTTGATGATTCCTGAGCCAAGTTGATTTCAGTGTGTCGTTCTGTAAAACAGAGATAATTTCCTCCATTCTACATCCTTATTTTGTCTAACTGAGCTGGAAATAGTTTGGGCTGGTTTGCTGTATTTTTTTACAATGCGGTACAAATTAATAACAGTAAGTTGCGCCCATCTGGTGTTTCCTCTGGTAGACATGGGAGTGAAGAGGGACATATTTCTGTCTGAATAACCCTGGAAGAAAAGCATATCAATTATGAAGAACCAGAGCAAACTGTGAAAAACTGAAGCAAAGCCCTGGAGTAGTGACTTTTAAAAGTTTACCAGTTTTAGCAAAGTTAGTTATAGTCACCTAAGGTAATTATCTCAATGGCCAGGATACTTCCTGATATCAATCATGCTCAGTTAGTAAATCCAAGAACGAGGACTGTAAAGACGTTGAAGGTATTGGGAATCAGGTTCTTAGATGTCTAAAACAATTGACAAATTCTTACATTTTTACTATCCATATACATCTTCCTTGAAAATGTGAAGGTGAGTCCTTTTGATGTAACTGGCCTATAAGTTGAGAAAATTTGCATAGAAAATACTTAAGTTTGCATTTTTAAGCTTAGCAAAGGGCAGGTCAAATATTTCATCTTGTTGTGAATGTTACTTCTGATACCATGTTAGGAGAATTCAATTCGAAACTTACATCACTTTCATACTTTGTAGAGATACCTTGCAGAGATACTTACACACATGTGAAATAAATCAGAATGCTAATTCTTCTGCTGGGTATTTTTGGCTGTCTTTAGTCAGGAGAAGGTGGGAAAGCTGCCACTGCAAGTAAGTGGTGGGTTTCTGCTTTGTAGCAGTGTAGCTGTTTGATGCAGAACTGCTCTAGCCCAGCCCTTGAAACCACTTCCAGTCCTTTGGGGGAAAAAAAAGGCTTGTGGGAGCAACAAAGACCCTCTCCTGAAATTCAAGCCCTGCTTGGCACCAGCCAGCCTGTGCGGGAATGGTCTGAATTCACACTGTCCTAGAGAAACTGCCAGGAACTGTGTTCTGGAGCCATCAGGAGAGAGTGACCATGCAGATTGCATCTGCTGCCAGGGGAAATGCCCCTGCTCTGTGGGACAGAATTGTAGCAGCTTCACCTCTCATCTCTTCTCACCATCTTGGGGTGCTGCCATGTGGGACCACCACCTGTGGGACCTGACCAGAGCTCCTTGCATCCTGCTTTTCATATGCATTGGATCCTTGGTTTCACATCACGGGAAGGTCTAGTAAAATGAAACAGCTTAACTCTACTCAATCTTCTTTTAATTTTACTAATGTCTTCCTTACTGTGCTTGGCTGCTTTTGCTAGGTGCTTTCGCTGTTATTCTCTTAACTTATTCTTTTGCTCTGTGATCTGTGGGAATAAGCTTGCTGTGCAATTAACATGGGTACCAAATCTGTTTGAATGCATTTGACATGTTCACTATTTTAAAAAAGGTTCTTACAGGTGCTTAATATATATTACTGGCATTTTCTTTGGGAAGGTCATTTGAATATTTTCTCACAACTGCTGAATTGTTTATTGATGTCATAATTAATTGTGTTACTTCTGATATTTGCTTTCCTGGGCATCGTTTCATGCTGTTTAAAAAAAACCCAAGCAACACAAAAACAAACAACAAAACCCCTAAATTAAAATATGGTAAAACAAATGAGTTGATTAGTTTCATGCTTGGTTTTTTTTCCTAGCTTTTTTTCTCCTAATTCATTTAAAAAAAAATAAGGAAATTGAATAAAAGGAGTAAGTAATACATTTTTTCTCTTAAAAAAGAATTTTTAGATTATTGTTTGGTGTTTATGTAGAGCTGGAGATTAAGTGTTTGCAACTGGTATATTGACAACTTCTATAAGCTTCATCTGGGAGCTCCAGGACAAAGAATATGAGCTTTTTAAAACAAAATGCTTAGGGCCAAATTCAGTAAACCTACTGTATTTACATAGCATGGGTGCTGGAAGCCCTACAAGCTCCAGTGCCCACGCTCAGGCAACTCAGGGTACTTAGCTGAGAAAGCATATACAGTGCCTCACAGACAGAGCAAGTACCAGTGATGAACAGTTTGGGAAGAATGGTTACAAAAATTACAGCATTTCTGACAGTACCTTTGAAGTTTTCTATTCCTAAATAGGGTAAACACAACCAGTTGATTTAGTATTCACCACAACTGAAGGAATAGAAAACCTCAGTGAGGAGGCTGCAGGTAGAAAAGAAAGAAACCTCCCGAAGCAGATCAGCTGTTGATATAATAGACGTATTTTATGTTGGCAGAAGATCTGTCTAGGAGGCTCTCGTTTGGTTTTCTCCCATCCTTTCCCTGAATTCTCATCCCTCTTCCTTCTCTTCCGTTTTCCTTTTCCAGCTTTTCCTCACCAACCTCCAGCTGTGCTGGATCACGTGGAGGTCTGTGTTTTAACAGAACAGGTAAAGAACTCCAGCAGAGAAAAAATCAAATGTCCAAAGTGAGAAATGCTCTCACATGTTCCCTGAAGCTGTTCTACAGTGTGAAATTCCTGCAAACAAAAGACAACAACTCATAGGGCAAATGTCTTTGTAACCTTGTGACTAGGAGCTTTGTCATGTTATTTTTCTTCTTTACCCAGCAACTGTGTAACCCTAGTGTAAAATGCATTTAAATCCCTGGGAGCGTAAGTCTATCCTAGAAGAACTATGTGAAAGCCAACATCACAAACATTTAAAGGTGGTGCCTCCTGATACAGCCTGATGCTTCTTTAAAAGCTGTCTCATAAACTAAGGGACAATATAGCCACCTTGGATCGAGGTCACCTGCGTAACCACATACACTAGGCTGCTGTCACCTGGCACTGCCTTCCAGGGCAGCTTTCCTACAGAGGTGGTATTTAGAGATTTGCCACAGGGATTCTCTGCTGTCTAGTTAGATCTGAGCTCTGTGTCTAGTTTAAGTGAGCAGAAATATCTGGGATGATTCCTGCATTTAGTTCAGCGTCAATAGTTGGGACATTGCTACCGTAACTTCATAGCAGCTAGATCTGGCAATTTACAGGGACAACAAAATCCAAGATAAGAGCCACTGCAAACTTCTAAATTTGTTTTTTGTAGCCTTGCAGATCAGCCTGTAGAAGTGCAGACAGGCTTGTGCTCATAGCTTCCCTGAGCAACCTTTTCTTGGCAGGTTTTGGTCTTTGCTGATCCAGGTTTAGGTAATACCTAATGAGCAAGGTTCAGCCTTTTTGCAGCCACATCTTCTTCTCTCATAGCAATTCATTTTGCCCTCCCAGATGTGTTTCAATAGCCTCTAAAACTTACATATGTAGCACAGTCAGCAAAAACAGCATTGGGAGTTCAGAATCTCACAGACAAACTGTCAAAAATGAAAGCAACTGTTCATTAACATTCTTAACAGCAAAGAAAAGATCTGGGGATCTACACAGTTGGTTTTCCCATTAAACTGATAAGAAGCATAACTATTGTCTATGCATTTCTACTCTTAACTTTGGCCAGTAAGGTATGAAAATGCATTTTTTTTATAACTAATAATCATTATGAGGTGCTAATTGCCAGATTTGAAAACACTTCCAACCCACATAATTTCATTGTTTACGATATTAACTACAAAAGCAAAGAGAATTGTTTGTGACACCCCCTGGACAAAGACCAGAATGTAGATTTGCATTAATGCTCCAGTAAACAAATGATCATCAAGGAAAGATTAAAGCGCAGAGGTGTTTTCCATTCTTCCTCTGTATTCCCCCCCCGCTTCCAGTTTTGCTTCTCCTGTCATTACAAGTATCTCAGCTGCATTTTCAAATATTCGATTATCATGTAAGCATACTCTATAAAATGGTACATAACAGCATCATAACCCATATGTTCTCTACTATGACAGAACAAAAGCATTTCTTGTGTTTAGTTATAGAAACTAAATAGGAACCGTTCATTCAAACCTTCAACTTCCCCAAAATGAAACACAGAAAGTAGGTGTGAGCTACAGTGTTCTATGCAATCCAATGCAAATGTATGCAAATTTCTTCATATTAGAATCATTGTCTAGTTGTCATCCTCACATGGGGCACATCAAAGCCATATGACCTGATTTTGCACCTGCTGTTTAATTAAATTTACAAGGCAGACACTCTCTCTACTCCTGGTGATATACAAATCCATTTTTACTACCGCAGCTTCTAATTTACAAGGTAGTCGACTGCTGTGTTTCACTGTCAATAGCTGCCCAACTGCTCTTTGTTAAAGTGAAGATTAAAAACTGAAAACTGGCCACCATTTGGGTGTATGAATTAAAAGAAATATTAAATGTGATTTCCCTCTTCACCTTTTCAAAAAAATGGGGCAAAAGGGAAACTACAGTAGGAACATTTCATACTAATTATAACAGTCTTGATTTTTTCATTCCCCTGCTGTGAAGAGGCCGAGACACAACACTTTTGTCAAGTTATCAGTAGTTTTTTCTGTTTTGCAGGAGCCATATGTTGAAATGTAGCAATGCACCAGTGCTAGTAGCAATGATATTAACAAAGCTGTCTCTTTTCCTGGATGATCATGCAAAGTTTTCAGTATTTATGCTATTGAATTCACTTCTCACTTGGAAATGATTTTGCTGATCTTAATTTGACCTTTCCCCCCCAAAAAAAAACCCAACCTGTTACTTTTTACCCCTTCCAGTGTGCAGCCAGTAAGGCTGTAAAAAGTCAGTAAGTCAGAATGCTCAGTACTGTGAAATTGTTCTCCCTCCTTTATATCAACTCATCAGCTGGTGCTCTACTATAGCTAACTTCATTATTGCCAAAGTATTATTAGTCTTATTACATAGATGCATGGAGTGCATAAATTATAATTTACCAAAATCCACTAACTAATTTTTATTTCATATATAGAATCATAGAACCATAGAGTGATTTGGGTTGGAAGGGACCTTTAAAGATCATCTAGTCCACCTCACCTACCATGGACAGGGACACCTTCCAGTAGATCATGTCATTCAAAGCTTCGTCCAACCTGACCTTGAATCCTTCCAATGGGAGGGCATCCACAGCTTTTCTGGGCAACCTGTTCCAGTGTCTCAACACCCTCATAGTAAAGAATTTCTTCTTTATATCCAATCTAAATCTACTCCCTATTATTTTAAAACTGTTATTCCTTGTCCTGTTGTTACTGGTCTTATAAGCCCCTTTAAGTATTGAAAGGCTGCAGTAAGGTCTCCCCAGAGCTTTCTCTTCTTCTGGCTAAGTAAGCATACTTGAGTTTAATTATTAAAAATTATCAAAATTATATTTAACTGAGAGCAATTCCTAGAAACACATCAGAGAACAGGGGGGAAAAAAAAATCACTCTGTGCTCATTCCCTTTTAGAGACAGAATGAGGAAAAGCAGTAATAATAATACCATATTCACAAGCAATGGGTTATTTTCAGTGAGCTACCTTTAACTAAAATAGTGAAATTAGCTCATTCTCACCTTGTTTATACTTAATTTAAGGCCATATTCTGTAGTTAGCTCTGAGGACAGATGGGAGATGTGAGAGAACAGGGGAACAGACTTTCACGTGAGGAGCGGTGTTACTATAAAGTGTAAGAGCAAAAAGACATTTAGGGACTGCCCATGGGTGGCAGCACACGTTCACTCAACGGCAGCTACGTTTGATGGAAAAGTTAGAACTTGGCCATAAAAATAAACTGAAGGCACAGGGGTTTTTCCCCCCATGAATTTTTTTCATTAGCTACATGGGGCAAATCACTGAGATTCAGCAGCACTTTCTGATGATGCAAAAGCTAAGCATTGCCGAGCTGAGAGAACAAAAACTGTGAAAATGGTGCCTAACAGTCTGCCCATCGCAAAACTGCCCGCCACAGTTATAATGTGGAGCAACTCAGCCCAAATTCCCAGACTGCTTCTCACAGACTCGCTTGCTGTGGCTGCTGTGTCTCACTGTGAATGACACCGGCTAGTCCTAGAGTTATGAGAAGAATTTGGGTGATATGAGGTCATCGCTGAGCTGGTGCTCTGCCCCACACTTACTGGCAGGTATGGGGCTGTGAGGAAACGCAACACGGTGGTGCAGGTGGCTGAACCTCGAGCTGCTGTGAAGCAGATGGGATTTGGTTGTGGCACCTCTGGAGGCTCTCCAGGAAGGACTGATTCTCAGAAGGTTACTGTCTCAGCCCTCAGTCCTGTATTTCTGAGGAGTGCCTCATGCTTCTGCATCAGCTCCGGGCCCTATATAATTTTCTTCTGGATTATTCCATATGTACCATTTCTGAAGTTACTTGCCACTGTTTTCCTTAGCCTTCACTGGTTCTACAGCAACGCTTTGAGTCCCTTTGGAAAAGTTAATTCAGATCTAATGTCAATAACACTTCTGTTTTTTTCCAGGATATTGAGGTACAAGGCGTGTATTTCCAGCACAGCTTTTCACTCCTCAGCTTTCCCTCACTTCCCCCCGAGGGTGTCTGTGTGACTGTGGGAGCTGCCCTTTGTGGGAAGGGAGCCACTTCAGATGTGGCACAGAAGGAGTTGCCACAAATTCAACAGTGACTGAAAGCATTCAGCAAGGCAAGCTTTTCAAATAACCCCAAAAGGACAGAAAAAAAAACCAAAAAAAAAAACAAACAAAAAAAAAACCAAACTAAACTAAAACAGAAATTAAAAGACCACATATGACTCATATTTAGGCAAGTTTGGACACGACTAAAAGACTCAGAGGGAGCTGACAGCAGAATTTTGCCCAGTGTTCTCACACCATGTAAATGGATGTGTGCAATGGTCCTTTGTCTATCTTGGATATCTTATAGTTTACATAAAGAACAATAATTAAGACTTAACTCTTAAATAAAAAACAACCTAGTTTCAGCATAACCCCCTTTAGGTTGCCATAACACCTTAATTTTCCTGTTGATTCATATTTTAATGAGGAAACTATTATTGCAGTATCTTCATTGTTTAATTAAAATTATAATTAGATATTAAAATGCTAAAGCACAAAAGTAAGTTCTTGCTGAAGGGTATCCTCAGGAAAACAAAGGCTTATAAGGGTTGTTACGGCTTTGAGAAATTAGATGTGGTCACCAAATTGCATCTGTTTTTTTTTTTTCAATAATAATTTCCTCACTAAGAACATACTGGGCTCCATAAAGAATTACTGGATTATATTTGGTAGCCTGTATAATGAAAAAGGTCACTCTTGATCATCAGTGTCGAACTTTCAACCTTAAACTCTATAAATCAAGCAAATCAATGGTAAAAAGCATTACACTTAGCATTTGCATAGTGTTAAAAAATACCGACCACAGAACTAATAAACCTTCAGGGTCCCCATTCTAATTCATTTCCTGCTCCACCACAGCATTAACAGAATTCAATATTTAATCATTACATACTATCTAATATTTTAAAGGCAAGTAGAGACTAAGGTATGAAGGTATAATAGCCTCTTTTGGGAAGAATGTACAATAAATAAGAAGCTATAGATGCAAAAATGTGTATGTAAGTGCAATTATTGATACAGATGACAAAAAGTTCTCAGTTACATTTGAGAACCAGCAAGCAGGACAACAGAAAGAGCAATTTGTAGAAGATCTGATCCAGAGGAGGGAGGACAAGATCCTAGCAAGGGATCCATGAAGACGGAGGGTAAGGGAGGTGAGCAGTAGAGGAGGGATACAGATTTGAGAGGGATTGGTGTAGTGGCATACAGGTAGCCAAACTCCATAGCAAATGTTGTGCTTGTAATGGAATATTCACTGCTGGGGGTAAAAGCATGATTCTTATCATGCTCCTGGACTCATTGCCGTGTCCTTTGAGGAGCCAAACCAGGAGCTTGGTGGTAGAAGGCAAGGGAAAGGGAGCTGCACACATGGTCCCTGCAGTGGAGATGTAGCCATGATGTGCACATACATGGTGCCATGATTTGGTGGGACGCCTGTTCTGTGTCAGCCACATCATGAATGGCTGGGTAGGAAGGCTCACTAGGAAGAGAGCAGAGACAGTCTGTGAAGGGAGCAGTGAGCAGAGCAGAGTGTGGAGGTAAGAACTGGTTTGCTTCATTGGAGAGGACATATATAGTTCTGAGAAGTCCCAGGATAGCTGCCCAAAAGGAAGCATTTATTTCACTTTAGGTTCTGTGGGATATCTGTTCCAGCATCCAGGCTGTGCTCCAAAGGTTACCCACAAATTGTGTGTCATCTATGTAGATGTCTCTGAAACCCTGGTAGGTGTCAAGTGACACTAGGTGCCTATATTTATCTGACAGATGCACTCATCTGGTGATGTTGACTAAATGCTCAACTGAGCTACCTGATCCTTGTTCTCTCTGAGGTGTACGAAGGTATCTGTGGGATTAGGGGACCCAGGGCCTCCAGGAGACCTGTGTTGTTCTGGAGCAGCAGCTGGAGGACAGGCAGGATAGTCTGGCACATCTTGGGCAAGACCTGACATACCAGCTTGTATGAACCTGAACCAAGTACTAAACACCCATAGGCAACAACAGAAGATACCGATATGTAGACATCTACATTTGGGTACATTAGTCTTGAACTCAATTTCAAGGAAAGAACCTATTGAAATGGAGGGGCTTCAGTTGCCTAAACATAGACACATAGTGTCAGCTGAGAGGCTTTAGCGTGTCTCAACCTCCAGCTCCTCCAGAGGACGATGATGTCCTCCCAGTCCAGTGCCACATTGCTAGATCTCAGGGCACCTAGAATGGCACTAGTTTTCCGTGCCCACATGGTTCAGTCTCACACAAACATGTGCATATGTTTTGAAGCAGCTCAAGAAACAGACTGGGAAGAAATCAAATTTCTGGAGCAGGATACAAAACCAGACATAGCATGGACACAGAGAAAGCAACTGTGACTGGAAACCTGCTACTGATGAGTAAATGGTCCTGCTCAGAAAACACAAAAAACAAAGCTAATGATGCCTGCCAAAGCAGAGGATTGGATTCAGTCACCCATGAAAAGTCTTCTGCTCCATGGTCCTAGAATAGGACATAGGGATCAATTTGTTCGGTTACTAGCACAGAGAAGAAAGACTGGAAATTTTTTGGCATATGTAGATTCCGGTAAGGGAAGTCACAGGCTCTTTCTACACCTGCACCAGTGAGGTAATGTGGCTTAGAAGTGACATTTCTTGCCCATATTCAAGTCACTACACAGCTCTGTATTGTATTGCTTCTTGACAAGCCTCAACTTTGCCCATTATTAATAATGGAAATATTTTTATGAATTTACATTTTTAAAAGTTTACCATTTTATGCCAGGTGATTTCTGACTATTGTAATTGGCTGTCTTCTAAAAATTAGAACAGTATGTATTATTCTATGCAAAGAATGGAAAATCATAAAGAAAGAAAACTTAGAAGCAGAAACTGTCTGTGGACCCTTTGGCATTTTTCTTTTGTGTATGATATGTAAATTTAGAAATGACAGAGTCAGAAAGGCAGACTTTTTTAATATCCTTCCCTAAATCTGATTTCATTTGGGCTCTTGTACATTATCAATGTTTTGACTGCTAGTGTCTATGCTCATTGTGTAATGAGATGTCTTATCCATGCAGCTCCACAAGTGTAAAAGTCCAATAAAATGAGTCCAATATTTTTCCAGCTTTGCATCAGCAGGGGGGATGTTGCACATATTTGAATTTAAACTGAGTGACAGGACAAGAGATAAGCTTTACTACATGGCAAACACCAGGAACAGGATTGACATAAAAGGCAAATTTTAATTGCAAAAATATACCACCAATGTCATACAAAGACATCACTACAGTTCATATGTGGGTGTACTGAATAGTAAATATGTGTTGAATTTGTCAGATTGTTTCAGGGGAAAAACAAACAAACAAATAAAAAGGTTAGAACTTTTTTACTGACCCTTTCAAAACAATTGGCTGATTTTTCTCTCTCTCATTTTTCAGATGTACTTACATGGAATTTTAAAAAGTAGTGTCTGTTCCTTACAAATATTTCCTTTTGTCTGTCTGAAATATGCAAAACACTTCATTTCAGATAGAACAAGCTGTTTCATTTGAAGGAAGAGAACATTGGAAGGAAGAGGCTTGTATTAGCAGGGAGAACAAATATTGATGTTATAACCTGGACCAACACATTTGCATTGTGTTTTAGCTTGATTACTCACATTGTCTTCTCATTAGCCCTAGCAGCATTTGAATAGCTGGACTGCAATCTCTTCATCTATCGGTCATGAAAGTCACTGTGACTGGGGTGAGCTGCAATCAGTGCACAAGCAGTCACAGGGTGACCAGGGACGAGCGGGGAAAGGGGACATCCACATTGCTTCCTTGCAGCACGTTGGGTTAAAAACCTGCAGGAAGACAGCTGAGGCCACTGCTGATGGCAACTTGGTTCTGACCGCTGCACAGATTGCCCTTGCAGGAGATGATTACTCCTCCCTTGAGAGTGGCTCAGCATGCGAGAGAGGACAGACTTCCTGGTAAAGAGGTACGTGAGGTTAAGGGTAAAACAGAGCGAGACTCACATCCAGGACAGGAGCTGAAACAAGAACAGGGAGCAGAGACAGAACTGGACCACAGTAAACTTTGCCCAAAGGGACCACTCAGACACCACCCAGGAAGACGCTGGACTAAGTGCCTGAGAGGACTCTGCAAGGCAATGAGTTCTTTACAGGCTTCATTCTAGCTCATACAGAACATTTTCTAAAAATCTCATTTATTTTCTAATAACAGCTTTGCTTTTGAAAAGTAACCTGCTTTTGTTTGCTTTGATGTGCTCCTTATAAAGCTAAGGAGCAGGTAGTAACCTCTTAAAGCTCTGGTCAGCTTTGTGGACCCTCACTGCAGTCAGGAGGGTCCTGACTTTTCACTGAATTTTGGGGTGAAAGGGAAGAGTACTGGTCAGGGAGGGAGGCTGGGACTCAAAGTTTTATCAGTCATAATTAATTCTGAGTGAGGCTGCAAATTACCTTTATTTTTTAATGTTGGAACTATTTCAAAATTTTTTAGGTTTCTCTCCATTTAAAAATAGCAAGTTGGAACAGAACGGCTCATCCCTGCTGAAACTTTTTTTAAAATTTATTCATCATTGGAAAATGGTGGACCCACATGTGAAACACAATGGTTATTGAGGTGGCTTACTTGAGGTACAAATCATCAGCATGTGGAAAAAGACTACCCTCTGACAAGCATGTGTGGGAGCTGAAATGAAACTAGAAAAGTTCATGAGCCATCAGTCAAGACAAGAAACATTACTGAAGGGTCAAGGTAACATTAAGAGGAGCAGAAATAGGCTCATCTTTACATCTTCACTCAGCTTGGCAGTAAGAGAAAAGGTGCCTTTTGAAAGCATCAATATAGGTGACCCGCCATCCTCCACCCCAAAATCTTTAGAAAGGAAAATAAATTCTTTGAGGATGAGAATGTTGCCTGACCAGTTATTTCCATCATGATGCATGCATGGTACTTTGTGAGGAAGCAAACAAAGCTTGGAAAATGCCTAAGACATCAGGTCTGAATCCTCCAGCTGTTTCTTGCACAAACTAAATTACCGAATAAATATAGTTCATTTGCTCTTAAAATTTAATGGACTTTAGAGTTCACACTGCCATTTTTGGGGGTTTTATTAATGAAATCAAAACAACTTGTACTTTATCTTCCAGAAGAAGAACTTCAAAATTCAGTTGTATTAAATGTCCAAAAGTCCCCTCTGCCAAAGCACCCGAATATATTCAAAGTTGTGGTCGAAAACAGACTTTTTATATAGTGTCTGGTATGTTGTGAGTACAAGGTTAGACATTTTCTCATGGCAATTTGAAACATTTCTGCACAGGTCTATCTGGGAAAATATGTATGAAAATGACAAAACAAAGTTATTTTGATATTATATTAAGGTTTACCTCATGCTGAGGGTTTTCACAGTGATTTACAAGCTGCTTATCCTAAATGTAAAATGAAGTTTCCAGTCTGCCTCAGCTCAATCTCTTAATTTTTCTCACAGTTGAATATATGTGGTCTTTTATGGAAATAGATGTCTATCTTGACTATTTTGTACATTTGCCCTTGCAAAGGGGCATATTTGAGTTTCAATATGGTAATTTCTTTCTAAAGAAAATATGGTGTAGGCAGATAATGGAACTGAATAATGTGCCTTTTCCATTTCTAACTTCTAGGATTCCATACATGTGCAAATTAGAGACCACTTGAGGACAAACATTTGCAATATTTTAATTAATTTGATAGGTTAAAACACAAGAATCTTGGGGCATGTCTAGAAAAGTTAAATGCTCTCTCCAGCAGTGCAAGTTTCTAACAGATTATTATCCCCACTGGTCCCATAAATAAATAAATAATAATAATTCATATTGTTTCTTGGGCTCAAAATGTACTTGGCATCATACAATGCATATGAATAAAGACAGTCCTTGCCACACAGAATAATTACGCTCTAATTACGTATTCTGAATCCAGTCTCTGTGGTGATGTGCTTGCATGAAGGAGCTAAGAGCCCTTTTGATATAGCCACCAGTTTCTTTCTTTTCCCCACTTTCCCCTGTTTGCCTGGTCTTTTCCACTGTCAAGCCTTGCCCTGGTGAAGTTTTCAGCCCCTTCTACTACAAATACATTTGTGTTTTCCTATGTACCTGTTCCTACATGCCAGCTATCATTCTAGAAGTCTACAAAGCCACTGACCTCTCTTCAGTTAAATTGTGAACCTCTGGTGGATAGTCTACAACTCATTTATGAGGCTCTACTGAACAGAAGAGTTGTTAAATAAAATAAATGTTAAACAAATAATTAAAATAAAATAAATGTGATTTTGGTATCATAAAAGTAAAGGTGGTCCTCCTGGATGAGCACGTGGTTTTTGGAGTCACCATTAAAGCCAAAGACTTACATGATATGAAACATAAATGCCACAGAAATGAGATGTGAGTTTTTAGTGGAATTTGTTTCAAATACTGTTACATGCTCTAGCAAAGGACATTGAACAAAATAGGTACAGTGGGATTCGCTTCCTTGAGCCAGACAGGGATAAAAGGCCCAAATCTCTCAACACACTGCAGGCGAGATGAAAGGGGTAAACTAAAATTTTATGCCAGAGTATCTCTATTCCATCTGAAATCTCATTTTAAGCTGCTCTGAAGTAACAAAACTGAAACAAATCTTTTTTCTATACAAATCTCCAAAACATATTTAATCTAAATTCTCATACGTAATTGTCATTCTCTGTTTTCACAGTCCTGCATTTGCTTCTTGTGAATTCCCTGCACAGCCCCATGGTTGATTAACCTATTCAGCTGCAGTCAAGTAGTACATCATGACATTGTACATTTGCTCAACTAAAGGAAAAAGAGTCTCTTCACCAAGAAACCTAACAAGATTTGTCCCGAAGACACACACAGTTTCTTAACTTCCAAGCAAGTAACTGTCCCAGGACCCTAACAGCCCATGGGCACCTTCTTCTGCCCTTCACCAGGCAATCTCTAAAAACTGCTGTTCTATACAGTCAATTGAGTAGGCTTCCTTAAAGAAGTTAAAAATAAGGGAAAGTAAAAGCATAGCTCCAATTAACAAACTAGGAATTAAATTACAATTAACTGAAATTAAGTTCAAGGGGTTACAAGTTCAGATGTTATTTTATTGTGGATCAGACACAGTGAATTTACTGTTTCACCTCAACATTAAGTAAATCTGTTCTGTTATAGTGATTCCATGTGGTAAAGGCAATAAATGTGATTACTAGGTAGTTCTGGGACTAAAACCCTCCTCATTTTAGGCTGGTGCACGTAAGTGCTTTCTCTTTCTTATATATCAGCTAGCGGGAAAGTAAGGTGAATAAACATATATGTATAGGAGTTCCACGCTGCAATTCCACATACAGTACCTATAAAGTCCTGTGTGAAATAAGAAGGTTTAAGTTCAGATTGTCAAAACTAAGAGATATGAAAATTTAAGTTTCCTGCATAATGTAATTTAGACATCTTGTTGAATCATTATGATGATCTTCAGTTACAAAGCACTTGTTTAACCTGACAAACTCTACAATTTTTCTTTTCTCCCTAACAGACATTCATTCTACGTTACTTCATTCCAGTAGTGCTGCTGGAAACTCTAAAAAAGGGAAAAAATTACCTACAGGTTATGACAAAAGTAAAAAGGTAATTTTACCAATATTAGAAGTGGATAAATTCACTTTCTTTGTGGGTACCTCCCAGGCAGACCTGTGTCTCTCCACTTCTCTTTCTACCGTATCTGACCATACCTTTTTTTAGTCCATCTGGGGATTAATTGCTGCTGTTGCAGCAGAACAGCATCACCGGGAGCTGGGAACAGTCTAACCATCAGCTTGTGTTTTGATGTGAGTACATCAACTTACCAAGTGTCGTGGTTTAACCCCAGCCATCAACTAAGCCCCATGCAGCCACTCGCTTGCTCTCTCCCTGTGCAATGGGTGAGAGAATCGGAGGAGTAAAAGTGAGAAAACTCATGGGTTGAAATAAAGACAGTTTAACAGGTAAAGCAAAAGCTGCACATGCAAACAAAGCAAAACAAAGGATTCATTCACCACTTCCCATGGGCAGGTGTTCAGCCATCTCCAGGAAAGCAGGGCTCGATACACATAATGGTGACTTGGGAAGACAAACGCCCTCACTCCAAATGTCCCCCCTTCCCTCTTCTTCCCCCAGGTTTATATATATACTGAGCATGATATCATACGGTGTGGGATATCCCTTGGATCACTGGGGTCAGCTGTCCCGGCTGTGTCCCCTCCCAACTCCCTGTGCCCCCCCAGCCTCCTCGCTGGTGGGGTGGGGTGAGAGGCAGAAAAGGCCTTGACTCTATGTAAGCCCTGGTCAGCAGTAACAAAAACATCCCTGAATTATCAATATTTTTTCCAGCACAAATCCAAAACACAGCACCGTTACAACTACCATGAAGAAAAATAACTCTATCCCAGCCAAAACCAGCACACGGAGCAAGATATCAACAACAAAATTTTCTTATGGAAGGTGACTATATCTTTTTAAGTATCTGAGTATTTGTGGGGAACAAGTGTTACTTCATACTGCTTTTTTGGTATTTCTAAGGGATCTTTACTCAACATGTTTAAGATAAGTAATAATCCACAGGGGAATAGAATCAAATATAATACTGTATGCATAAACCACAAAAAGTACTGAGAGAAAAAAATGTTTGATCAAATTGAAAAATGTACTATGAAACTGCAGAGATCTGAATTTTTTAAAGGCTTATTACCATATTGCTGTGCTCAGGGAAATGACTACACTTCAGTATACATTTTAATTAAAGCATAAAGTTTTAAAACTAGATTCTATTGAGTTCTTACTCAGCATACCCAGAGGGCTCCCTTCTCTGTTTGACAAAACATGTGATTTTACTGACCTGGAAATATGTATTTTTCTAGAGATTGTACCTAGCTATCTAAAAAAAGTGACCTAAAATATGAAATACCTGTCCAGTTTTATACTATGTATATAGAGGTTTTGTACGTTTACTTTAGAGTCCCTATAATGCTGCTTGATTATTGATTGGCAAATTTAAAATTCAGTTGTGAAAGTATGAAGCTGATAAATAAAATAGCAAGAAGTGCTGATCAAAAGAGGTCAAATGGAGGATATAGTATTAATATTTTTTTTGTGATTGTTGCAGAACACATGTTCATCTGGAAACGTGTGCATGTGCACATGTCTACAATGAGCATATTTGTTTCCCTGTTTTTGTGCATATATATACATGCATAAACAGGGTTGGAAGAGCACTTTTAGCACTTTTATGAATGGGAATGTAAAAAGGTGTCTGCTCGTTCTAGCTTTAAGTGCCTAGTTTACATACTGAGCTGGAAGATCAGTCTCTCTGACCTCCCTATAGAGTCAGCAGAGAAAACGAGGTTTATCCCAAGGGAAATCCAGAGTACCCTTTTAAACAGGTTGTTGTGATGGTGTGCCATGTTCCCATATAGGTTGCTTCACACAGTTTACAAATTGTTTCCTACAAGCTTTCCTTCCAAGGGAAGAAAAAGGGGAAATACTACTCAGATGAAGTGGCTTGCCATGACCATTTTACTTAAGTACATGAAATTCAGTTCGACAAGATTTGGAAGAATCCTGTTCTATGTACTTTGATTTTTTTGTGGTTTTGTTTTGGTTTTGTTTTGGTTTTCTTTTTTTCTTTCTGAGCTTTTAGGAGAAAAAAAAAAAGTGGAAATCTGGGATTGCCTCTTTGCCTGGAACCACCCATCGCTATCTCAGCTGGCTGAGATGGAGTAGGCACAGATGTGTCAGTTGCCCTTAGCCCGTTCAGAGCTCCCTGCCTCAGACAGGCAACATTGTCCGCTGAGGACTTTCTCAAAGTGTGTTTGTACTGGGTGGAGTGGGACTGGAGCCAGTGCTTTTACCACTGAAGTTTTTAAAGATAATTTCTCCATTATTTGTCTCAGTCCTGGCAGAAGTTAGGGGAAGAAATATCTAAATCTGTGTTGAAGTCAAAGTAAAAACATATAATGTTAAAAAAATCTGATATGCTAGGATACAAAGTTTGAAGACTAATTATTCTTTTTAAAGGTTAAAAATTATTATTTTACTGTGTGATTTTCTCTCAAATACTGTACTCAGATGTCCTTCTTGGTGTCTGAGGCATGTTTGTACAGTATTCCTCACTTTCCATGTCCCAGATCATGACTTGGCTGTGGCTCAAGACATGACTGAGGTGTACACCCTTCTCTCCATTCCCCAATGGTGGGTTTTCCATGGAATAAAATGGACCATGGGAGCTGATGAGAAACTATGCTATGATGCAACAGAACCCATCACGAATGATGGAGGCACCAAGACTACACAGCACTCTCTGCATTGCTTCTCTCCTGCTCACATAGGAAAGCAACTCAGCTTACTTTCTGCTGCTACCCATTACTACATGTGCTTAAATTAATTTAACACTGCCATACTGGTCTATAAAATTCCCTGATATCCCCAGATGTCTCCTTTTTTTTCCAGATGAGTGCCTTGACTATTTTACTATAACTTTGTACATTCAGACTCCCTTCTTTTCAGTAACTCTTGAATCTTTAGGTAATATAATGCCTCAGACCAGCCCTGCACATGCAAATACATGGCCTTATGAAGCAGGAGGTAGACATACAACCCTCACTGTCCTTCTCCGACTGTTAAGATGGGCTATTCTGGCAGTAGTTCCATTTCCAAAGACTGACTGCTGAATCTTCTGGATTTAGGCAGCTAAATGAGCAGTGAAAGTAGATAGTCATGAGCGACCTGAAGGCTGAAATGTTTCTGTAACTTTTCCTTTGGATAGTTTTAGAGAATGAATACATCAGTTTCCTACAGCATTGTTCCCAAGGATGGGGAAAATGGATAAGATCTCCTTGATCAAATTTTTTAGTGTGAACAGTTTACTCAACCATGAACAATTATGTTTGGCAGCATTTTGGAGAAACTAATTATCTGCTTTTACTTTAATTGTACTTAAATCTTCATTTTCCAATCTATCATATACTAAAAGGAGGAAGAAAGGAGACTGAGATGACATGCTTTTCCAAAATGTTTTTGAAATTAGCATATGGAACAGCAATCTTGAAAAGAATTACTCTATTCCAAAGTAGTGTAGTTGCTGAAAGAGAAGAAGCAGTCCAAAACCAAGTAAAGATAGTATACCTTCCCTCTAGCATCTCAGACCTTGAGAAGGGACTGTGTGAACAATAACATAGTGTAATAATCTTAAGTTTCTTATTACTGAGAATTTTGTAGTGGTGTTGGCAGGCATTCTGGTGTAGGTTTGACAGAGAACATGGAGAGCACCCTGACATCCTCGTGAGTGGGCTGAGGATAAGATAAAACTTTAGGAAGAAACAGCAAATTTGCCAGCTTCTTTCTCTACAGCAGTGTCACGGTCCACTCAGTAATGGA
>NW_009623726.1:0-6266 GCF_000690535.1 Cariama cristata
CTTATATTAAGCTGGAATCATTTAATGAAAAATAAATTTAAAAAATCATATACAAGTAATTTGGGTATGTAGAAACATTTCTGTCCAGAAGTATCGCATGCAGGCGTTGAAGCAAGTTGCAATTTAAGACTAGAAGCAAATTGCTACCAGAATGCTTACAAGTGAAAATGAATGTCTGTAGTTAAACTGCAATCCCAGTACTCATATCTATCTCCACAGCATGTTTATTTCACAATAATCTAAGTTTTACCAGCTTAAATGATCTGTACCCAACATAGTAACACAATTCCTCAGCGTGAAATCACTGGCAAATTATGTTAATGATTTTACTTCTGTTGCAATCAGTCACTGTTTCAGCTCCCAGTAAATTACATCTATGTTCATGAAGCCACAACTGTCCTCTGAAACTCTTACGGCAATCTTCACAGGTGCAATCCTGCAATAACTTGTATCATTTTCTGGTGGTTTGGGGTTTTGGGGTCTTCTTTGTTACACTGTCATTTAATTTAAATTTTCTGAAGTTAATAACTTGACCTCTCCTTTTTTTCTTTTTTTTTTTTTTCCTTTTTTAAGGGTGTGCACCCTTTCAAAATTGCTTGGGAGACCTGTCCATTTAACAAGACCAAAACATTCTATTTTTATAGTGGAACAGAAGAAAATCCCAGAAGAAAAACTAAGTAACTTCATTTACATGGCCTTCTGCCTACAAAGACTGAAACATCTCCATCATAAGGCTGATGAAGAAAAGACAGATACTACAAAAGATCATGTCAATGAAGATTGGAAAAAGATGACTTGCTGAAAAACATGTATCTTGGGTGAGATTCATCACAATTTAGATATTGACAACATCAAAACCTGCGTCAGATGCCTAAAAGGATGACTGAACTAGTCAGCATGTCCTAAGGTACTCATCTATACTTTAGGGCGAATGAACTACATCCTGAAGTGCATGAACTTTAAAAATGATCTAGATGACTAGGCTCGGATGTAGATGTCTGCAATGTAAATTTCTACAGTCACATGAGACTATTCTCACCCCATCATCTCACATTGTATTGTAGTGTATTTTTAGTATTTTCCATCAAAAGAAAAGATATATTTGTTACATTCAAGCAAAGAGTTTAAATTTCTAGTTCCTTGTTCACGCGAAGAATCTTTTTCAGACCAAAAGATGTGTAAAGCTTTGTATTATAGCTGCTAAGGATGTCTATCACCAAATGGAAGACTTGCCATTAAGAACATAATTATTATCATTAAGTAACCACTCATTAAAGGTTATCATATCAATTTATAACCACAGTTGTTTTCAAAAAGCATTGCTATTTCAAGTAGCATTAACAACTGAAATTTCTGACCCTATCTTATTAGCTTCAGGAACTTTCTGCAAAGAAAGGTGTGAGAACACTTATGCTTAATCTGCTATCAAAGAATGGTAGTTAGGTGGACCCAATAAGTAAGGGAATAGCCGCACTCCTACTTCTTGCAAATAGTCCAGAATGCCATTAATGAAGCCCGAGATGGAGAGATTACAAGAACCCTTTGTTGAGAACCTGATACATCTTTCCAGGTAACTATTGCTTTGTAGACATGCTCCAGTGATGAAAGCTATTTGGACAAAGCATGGCAAGACAAGGATGACACAGCAACTTTGAGTTCTGAGACCTCTGTTTCCTTATTAACTGGTAAAGATGACCTAGATATTAAAACTGCATTAGACAGGGTTACTGAAATCATCAGCTCACCTTCACTTTTTAGCTATGTTGAAACCCTTGGCAATGAAAGAACATGGAATAGCATGGGTCACTCTGCCTAGCTATGCTGTCAGAACTCTTTCTGATAGAGACTGTGAACAGCATTTATAACAAGTTTATATTAAGTACAGAAATTTTGATACTGTTTATTGATATTCAAAGCAAAACAGAGCTATTTTGACAACTCACGATTCTGAAAGATGGCTTCTAGGACACTTGCGGTACGACATGCAAAAGCACTTGAGTGCACCAAAATACCTGGGAGCAACTACTTAAAAAGGAGTTAGAGGTGCCATTAGGAAAAGATGAAGGATTAAGGAACTACTGTGAGACTATATCACATCAGAAAATGTTTTGTAATACCACATGGATAATGCTGTAATCTTTACCTGTAATTTAGGAAGAACTCTGTATTATCAAAAAAATGAGAATTTGAATTCTGAACACTGGATGTGACTGTTAGCATTTCAAAGGACTGAAAGAAATGCTTCCAGGAGATAAAATCCTTATGCAACAGTAATAACAAACATGACAGGAGCAAAAGTTGTGTGTTATTCTTCAGATAATAGCTGGAACTACAAAGCTTGCGGAGAGGTGGAAGTTAGAAATAAAATATAACAGAGAGCTGGTGCATACATTTGTATGTATACACATACTCACCAAGTATAGACAGGTTTGTAAATCACACATGTGTAGTCAGAAGCTAATTACGCAAGTGCTAATGGAATGATGTTACAGCTGTTCATTTAAGACCTATCCAACCAGAAATCCATCCTAGAGAAGAAAGGCAATTAGAACCCTAATTAATTTTACTTAATACTGATGATTTATGACTGAATTCGGGGCTATGCCACATTTCTGAATGTTTGCTCTATAACAGGGATTAAAAAACACATAACAAGCTATTTTACTAGAACTGAAAGACATGAACTGGCAGTCCTTTTTCCAGTGAAGTCTCCAGACAAAAAAACAGGAATAGTTTCATCTCAAGTGGGCATGCATTCTACTAATACCTTAGCACAGTTACTCAATGCTGCAGAGAAAACAAGGGAAAGAACCTTACATCGGCTGCAGTTTTAGCTGATACTGAGAGAAAGAGGTATTGCAAGATTCTCTGCAACCTGCAGAGAATGAAACCAATTTTTCTTTCGATAACTAGGATTACTAATGGGTAAGTCGCCATCTTGAATCTAAACACATTAACGAAGACATTCAGTTTCTTTCTGTCCAAGATGGCTCAATCATTCTTTCTGATGGCATTAGAAGAGTATCTTCTCACAAACTCTTTGCTTCCAAGACAGTTCTGTGGCTCTCAAATACAGCAGGGAGCATTTTTTGTGATATCAACTGCAAGACTGTTTCAGAGGAACACCTGTAAAGGGATATGCAAAGGAAGCCTGTAGAATAAGAATGATAACCTAAAGAGACTCAAACATTCTGGCAACAAACTCTAGCCCTCAGGATGTCTGCTGCGATCTGATGAGTAAGGTATTCCAAAAGCACTCCCAAGACACAGCCAAAAATGGCAAATGTAATTCTAGTACCTAAAGAGGAAGGCTTCAACTCGGGAAACCTTACTTCATTTTACATCCATCCGCTTTAGTTGAGAATGGGCATGTGGAAAAGTGTCTTCTCTTTCCTGCCTCTTCACTGGTTGCATGTAAAGGTCTGTGCACTGATCTTAACTTCTCTCTCCAAAGAAAATGAAAATTAGGATGCAACTGAAGGGCAACTTAGGAATCTGAATCTCCAAGCACTGTCATTCTAAACAACTTATACCTGTGACTACAAATGAATGGGGGTTTAGAAACTCATTTAAACTCGTTTTTGATGAAGCACTGGACAGTGACTGCCTCACAAGCTTGCACACAACAAAAACTATACAGTGGCCCTGGTAAATATGTAGATACATGATTAACCAACATTGACAACAAAACTTTGGAAATGGGTGATCTCACAGCATTTTTCTTTTTCTGTCTGAAAGTCAACATTCAGTATTGGTTACTGAGTGTGATAAATAATATTGTAGTTTTGCTTAAGCCATAACAGATAGGCGGTCAGAAAGAATGTAAGTTTCCAGGTACCCAAGTATGGGCACAGACACAGGGTAACGTGCATTCGGGTATAGGGTTAAGTTGCTCTGGCTGACATCACTTATCTTAGCCATGATTAGTCTCTACCAGGCTGTCACCTTCCTGCCCTTATATGGAAGAAAGAGAGGATTAACCGTCAACTTGGGTTTGCAATATAACCAAAACAATAGAGCGCAGGAGCCGTAATAAGGAGTTCAACTGAGAGGAAGACTTTGAGCCTTCACCCCACGACCCTCAAAGAAGACCCCTAGAGAATAGTGTGCAGATGTAAGTGGGAGGATACAGATGTAAATAACTTCGGGGAAATAATTTGAATATGTATAAAACTTCTGAGAAATGGCATGAATATGAATGACTGTCCTAAAATATGTGGAAGTGAGACTAACCAGTGTGCATGCAGGAGGATCATAGAGGTGATCTCCCGTGTACCCAGCGCTGAAATAAAGTTTTGCTTCACAGACTTTGTCCTCTCTTAAAAACTACATAGGTGAATGTTTCTCACACTGAGGAATTATTTTTTTTTTTACTTTGGGAAAAAAAAATTAGAATGTAAACTAAAAGTATCAGAGAGGAATAAGAAGAATGCAAAACATTACTTAAACAGCCAAAACCGCATGGAACATGAAGTTGGTTTGAATTTTAATTTTATGTATTTTGCACAAGGTATTCATGACAGAAATGTGAATCTTAAAATGTTAATAAGGAAAGATTGAAGATAAAATTTCACACACATGTAAAGTTAATTTTGTAAGCTGACCTCAATAGCGAGTAACTGCTCAAAGGACACAGAACGCAGTTTTACAGGACAGCTAAGTCAGCCAAACGGAAAGTAGCTGCAAGGGCTATCTCCTGACCACTTTTTGCCACCCCAGCGCTACGATGGCACAAGCACTTATGTGGCTATGAGGTGAATCACATCTATCTAGTACATTACAAAATAAGCGGGTGACTGTATAAAATCTTCTGCTAAAACCCCATGAGGCAAAGACGGCATCTTTTTTCTCAGCTGCACTGTCAACTCAAAACACAGCTAAGATGGTATCACATGGTACAAACTGCCCTTTCATGATTGCAGCAAGACATAAAGGAAATGGAGAGCACATGCAGCTAATGGACATCATGCCAAGGCAAAATATCTCTTGCCTTGAATAGCTGAAATACAAATATCCACAATATGAACACACAAAGATTTAAATAAGAACTTACATTGTTTTAATAAGCAAAGCAGTATTTTAAAAACCTGGGGAAAATGTAATTTTTAAAATTCAGTTTTTAATATGATTAAAATGTTCAAATGCCTATCAGGTCATAAAATCTAACGCCTGTATGAACACCAGCCAAGTATAGTATCTTACAGCAATTTTTTAAGTCTCTGTTATATTTTTGAAATACCTATCTTTGAAACAACAACATTCACAGTAACCTGGTCACTTAGAAATATGAAGTTAACTCTGGTATACTGGACACAGGGTTATGATGATGACTGAAATATTTCATCAGGGTGTTGTGGTATGTAACCAAATAGATGAATTAGCCTCTTTCAACTCAACTAGAACCTACTGCAACTGATTACAGTGGTAGTCAAGTAACGTAGTGCATTACTGTATGCATTTCAAGAATGCATTCACACCAGTTTTTAATAGTTAACATTTTTATCTAAGGAATTTCTGAATTTAAAATATTAAATGAACATTTATTTCCCAATAAGGGATGCAGTAACACAGACCACACAGTCCCTATGGACTCCCACGCGAGAGTAACTGAAGAACATCACCTTATAATCTTCCCAAATGGTTCTCTATTCAATTGCTCCTTACTAAACGCTGTGACCATACTACAGCTACCTTTACGTAAACCTAACTGAAATAAAACAAAAAAAATTCGCAGAGTATATTAAAAAGTGTATAAAACATCCAAACAATGTGAATGATTATGAACAGGTGACAAGAGATCATAAATAGAAATGGTTTACTACAAAAATCATGGTAGGCACTCTAACTGGTACCAAAAGACACACCACACATAGCCAAAACAACTTTAACTTTTGAGCAGTTACAGTTTTAAACACACTATAAAAAGTAAAATAGTAAATAAAAAGCTGTTCCTTTCAGTTTGAGTTTTTAATCTTCTCTGTGGAGTCTTTTTCATAGTTTATGAACTCAAATGTCTTGCTTAGCTAGCCAACTCCCCTTTTTTTGGCCAAGGCACAGCCCATCAGCCATGGGGGTAGCGCCTCGGGGATAACAGAGTTAAGAAGGGGAAAAAAAACCTGCACAATGGCAGCCAGAGAGAGGAGTGAGAACATGTGGTAGGAGCAGCCCCGCAGCCCCCGGTGAGTGCAGCCGGAGGAGGAGGTGCTGCAGGCCCGGAGCAGAGATTCCCCCCAGCCCCTGGGGCAGCCCACGGCGAGGCCGGCCGT
>NW_009623726.1:6337-12063 GCF_000690535.1 Cariama cristata
CCGCGCTGGAGCAGGGGGATGCCCCAAGGAGGCTGGGAACCCGTGGAAAGCCTGCGCTGGAGCAGGTACCTGGCAGGGCCTGTGGCCCCATGGAGAGAGGAGCCCAGGCTGGAGCAGGTTTGCTGGCTGGGCTTGTGACCCCGCGGGGGACCCAGGCTGGAGCCGTCTGTGCCTGAAGGGCTGCACCCCAGGGAAGGGACCCACGCTGAAGCACTTTGTGAAGAACTGCAGCCCATGGGAGGTAATTCTGCCCCTCTACTATGCTCTGGTGAGACCCCACCTGGAGTACTGCATCCAGCTCTGGAGCCCTCAGCACAGGAAAGACATGGACCTGTTGGAGAAGGTCCAGAGGAAGGCAACGAAAATGATCCGAGGGCTGAAGCACCTCTCCTATGAAGAGAGGCTGAAAGAGTTGGGGTTGTTCAGCCTGGAGAAGAGAAGGCTTTGAGGTGACCTCACTGCGGCCTTCCAATACCTGAAGGGGGCCTCTATGAGAGATGGGGACAGACTTTTTAGCAGGGTCTGCTGTGATAGGACAAGGGGTAATGGCTTTAAACTAAAAGAGGGTAGATTTAGACTTGACATAAGGAAAAAAATTTTTACAATGGGGGTGGTGAAGCACTGGAACAGGTTGCCCAGAGAGGTGGTGGAAGCCCCATCCCTGGAGGCATTCAAGGTCAGGCTGGATGGGGCTCTGAGCAACCTTATCTAGTTGGAGATGTCCCTGCTCACCGCAGGGAGGTTGGACTAGATGACCTCTGAAGGTCCCTTCCAGCACAAATAATTCTATGGTACTATGGGAAGGACTCACATTGGAGAAGTCCATGGAGGACTGTCTGCCATGGGAAGGATCCCAGGCTGGAGCAGGAGCAGGGAGTGAGGAGTCCTCCCCTGAGGAGGAAGGAGCGGCAGCGACAGCAGGTGGTGAACTGAACCCAACCCCCATTCCCCGTTTCTGTGCTGCTGGAGAGGAGGAGGGAGAGAAAATCAGGAGTGAAGTTGAACCTGGGAAGAAGGGAGGGGTGGGAGGTGTTTTGGTTTTATTTCTCATTATCCTATACTGATTTGACTGGTAATAAACGAAATTAATTTTTACCCAAGTCGAGGCTGTTTTGCCTGTGACAGTAACTGGTGAGTGATCTCTCCCTGTCTGTATCTCGACCCACAAGCCTTCTATTACATTTTCTCTCCCCTGTCCAGCTGAGGAAGGGAGCGATAGAGCAGCTTTGGTGCGCACCTGGCCTCCCGCCAGGGTCAACCCACCTCATATCTGATATGAATGCGGCAAGTTTGTACAATGGCTGAGCGCTTGTAATATAATTACCTTTTGTGCAGCAAGATGGAGAGCAGTTCTTCGGCTACGATCAGCTCTGTTAACATCAGCTCCAGCCTTCAGCAATGCCTCTGCACAGTCCAGCCTGTCAGCCAATACACAGTACATAAGCGGAGTTCTTCCAAACTGGTCCTCTTTATCTTTCAGCTCAGAGTTCCCTTAAAAAAAAATTAAAAAAAAAAATCATATAAAACAGTTAAGTCTATGAGTATCTAACTAAAAGTAGTACTTTTTTATTAAAAGGCTGTCTTCTTACAAGTGACCAGGGTGATCAAAGTTATGGAATATGAGATAAGCTCAAAGTTACTACTTTTTACCCTATTTTTACTGACATTTATAGGACATTTCAAGATATATTTACAGAAAAAAGTACATTCAGAAAACATTAGTTCCACAAATACACCTACAACCAGTAACATTCTGCAATAGCATAATTATTAATAGTTTTTAAATAGTTATACAGATCCTGGCTGCAACAATTATTTTTAAAAAATATCGAAAGCACATAAACCAAACAGTCCTTCTGAAACCTCTAAACAGTGTAACTAAAACAAGCTTTGAAGCCTACTCACAGCAATGTTTAATTAAAAAGTATAAACATGTCACTATCACATCAATACCATTATTTACCTCACAGTGCCTTACAATATGGAAACTACTAAAATACTTCTCGAGTTTTCTTGAATTGATAAGGTTAGCAAGGCAGCAATTAAGCTAAATAAGAAGTCTGAGGTTCTTCATGAAAAAAAAAAATCAACACATTATATTCCCATTTACAGTCAAAAAAACCTCCAAACAAACCAGTATGCACTCTTCACTATAAAGTTTTGTATTTCTATTCTGTCACCACATAGAAATCAGCATCTATAAAGTCATGGCTATCAACTGTTCTATACATCCCAACTCTAAACATATCTCCCATGTAGCAACGTTGTCTGCAATTACTCAAGGAACATTGAATTTTAACAGGTAAGTTAATTTTTCTTTTTAAATATTCCCTTGTTTGCACGATTGTTGATGCTTCAAAAGAACTCAAGCAAAGACATGCTTCTCCTTTACAAACACAATCTTCACTCTCCCCCAGCATATTATAGTTATCTACATATCCAGTAATTGTATTCTCAATTATAAACTCTATTGATTCACCCAGCAGAAGTCAAGCAGATTAAATGTGAATCAAGGGGAATATCAAGGATTAAAATTCGTTCCCTACCAACCAAGCCTCTCACAAAAAACACTGTTAAGCAGGATATTGCCAGTTAAAGCAATCATTTGCTCGCTCACTTTATTTCCAAGTTCTTTTAAAACTGTTGAGTGAGTACCACGTCGTTCTTGTGATTCATTCTGTAACATCTTCTCCTGCTTCGAAATTGTGATTTGCATTGAGAAAACTCTTTCTGCTTTATAAAAAACAGTTTAGGAAGCTTTCCAAACTCTTCTGTGAACGCAGATATAGAAAAATTCTTTCTGTTCTTCACCCATGTCTTCTCTGACTGTCCCTTCATCTTGACAATTCACTAGTTTATAACTAATTTTTATGCCTCTAGCAAATTATTCCAAAAAAAAAAGAAATATCTTTTACTGACCCGCATCTACCTTCCTCAGACATAGGTTGTTTTTTGAAGAACACCTTCTTGCTTTTTAATATCCACCCTCACACTGCTGTTTAGCCATGCTCACTTCCCTTCAACCTTCCTAAACTTTTCCTTTTGTTAAGTGCTTTTGCATTCGCTCCACACTACAAGCAAGGAGTTTACACTTTAGACTCAACTTAGATTCTTCGTAGAAGTGTTTTCCTTTTAATGTCATTCACCATTTCTAGAGTGCACAACTACAGCTGGCTGTTGTTGCTTATCCATGCATACTCTGGTCAAGAGTTCCAAAATCTTGCTTAGTAACCCTGATTCAGGTCCTACAGAGCAGTCAAGAGCAACTCAAGAGTTAGCTCCGTTCTGGGTTCACTGAAATTTCTGTTGCCGGCCCATTAATGATTTCTAACAATTTAGTTTTAGGATCATATCCTCAATAGCCATTCACCCAAAATACACTAAAGTAGCCTTCATCAGTATTGTGTTTCCTGTCAGTTCAGACTCTCTGATCTCCCTTAGCATGTCACACATATCACCATCTGGTCAGATGGACAGTAACAAAATGGTAGTACTATAGTCTCTTATTTAGACCTGTAAATGCAATCATTAAGCATTTAGGGTTTTTTTGGTGTTTAAGCTTTATTTATACAGTCATTTGTTAATCTCATTTGAATCCAAGGCTTGTTTTCTGCTTCCGTCTTTAAATGTGTATCACCACTCCTCCACCTACATGGCTTCCACGGATATATCAGAATACAAAGTATACAGAAAAAACATTGTCCACATTGGTGCCTTCCCTCCCACAAATTTTACATTCTCCCTATATGATCAATAGCCTCATTTAAAACATGGTATTCTAGTTTTTCTATCTAATTTGTTTAGACTTCTGTGTAAGTAGAAAAATGTGTATGTATGTTTGGGATTTCTATGCAACTTCAACCGGTTTAAATAGGATGCTATCATTTATGCAATCATACAGTAGGAAAAGAAGATACGGAATAGCTACAATTCCACATTCTGCAGATAAGCCACAGGGAACTGCACGTACCTTTGTCAGCCCTTACTCATTTTTTCCTTGAGAAACTGTACAATGAGCAAAACAGCTGAGTCTTGGATTTTTTCAATAAATAAATGACCAAAGTACATTTTGATACAGAAGAAAAATCAAATAATAAACCAAATAACAGAAAACTACATTTGTAAATTTTCACAGGTGATTTTTTTCCTGTGTGCCTTTGCATAAAAGCTGCATAAGAATCTGGTCTGAACTTTGCTTAGAACAGGAGAAGGTAAAGTATTGGATATATCTTATTCATTATTCTTCACATCAAAACAACAGATATCAAAAAAGCTTAATTTTATGATAGTATTTATAAAGGTAATTTGTAAGACTTTAAAAAAACAATTTGCAATGTTTCTGAAGGGGAGTTAAAAGTTATGTAGGTTGAAATGTCTTTGGATTATTATTTATGTCCTGTTACATTACACTACGTTCGGAGGTGAAAAAATCAATAATGTAATTTTTACTAATGCTATTTACATATTTGATCCTGTTTTAAATTTCTAATTTTTATCAACCTTTTTTGAGAAAAAACCTCATGTATTGTCTTCAACTATTCATTCAAGTGTTATCTTATTTTCATTACTGAATACTGTAATTCTGTCATTGAAAATGACAAGTTGTAATATTTACTAAGTGCATTAAAAAGCAGTATACAGAAAAAAAATGTGTCACTTGTTTATTTAATTCCATGGTCATTAGGAAATAATTCAAAATGTAACATACGAGTTAAACAGGGGAATCCAAAATTTTTTAGTTTCCCTAACCTGTAAAAACATTTGCTAGACTTTCATTTCACAGTATTAAAATTTCATTGCAAACTGAATGCAGTTTCAAGATAATTCTTTCCTCTACTATTAGAAAAAAGTATTTTAAAAGTTATATGTACATATTGTGAAGCCGTTAACGTCTTACATCTCAGTATTTTAGCTAAAAATAAATGTTTTTTCCATTCAATAGAGCATAGTATGGAAACATCAAAGCCAGTTATAAACAACCATGCAGTCCTGTACAGCAACATACAGACACTGAGGTCCAAAGCATAATTTAACACATCCCTGCTCCCAGCCAACACACCAGTTTCTCTAATTAGCTAAGTACACTCAGGTGCTCTTCCAGTATTAGTTCAGCCTGGTAATTCAGACATCACTAAAACATATTTCACTGTTCAATGTTAACATAGCCCCAATAGTGTCTTAAATTTGTTGAAGCCGATGGGACTTGCACAATCACATATATTTTTAAAAAAACACATAAACATGCATTCCTCCCAATAAGACATGTGCACATGGCTTACGCTCACATAACATTCATTCTTAAATCAGCAGTGTGCAAAACTAGTCCCTCTCCCTCAGATTCCAAGTTCCCTCTCTATTATATAATGTCTGAGGATATACGGATGTAGAAACTAAAAGAAAGAAATCGGTAAGGTCAAGACGAGCAAAAATGGCCTAAAGTTCAAGTACAATCCAACTAAAGTTGAGTAACAGACATCTATTTTCACTTACAGCTCCCAAAGACTGACGTAGCTGATGACAAGGAGTTTCCATGACTGCACACAGTCCGAGTGAAAAACGAAGACCTTCAAAACTCGATGCCAGTAATTTGCCTGAAGCTGCTGCACTAGTTTTGAAGATAAAGAAACTATCTTCAGCTAGCAGTAGGTTTCTTGTTATTATTTTGTTTGCTTACAAGACTCTGTAAGGCCCTTAGAATGCTTAAAGTCCTGTGGGCATTTCCCTAC
>NW_009623726.1:12094-18172 GCF_000690535.1 Cariama cristata
GTGTCTGTGCTGAGGCTAAGCGACAGGACAAGGACTAGGAGCTATGGTATCACCAGCAGGTGCTAAGGAGGACTAAGCTGATGAAATTCACTAACCACAACACCTTGTGGATTTCACAGTTGCAGTCAATTATTGTTTTCTGCAATCAAGAAAGCACAGGTAGCCTTCAAAACACTCACATACTGGTGTATCTAAAATGTGCTGTGGCAAAATTAAAATTCTCTTCCACACAACTTGCCTCAGAAAGCAAGTTTGCTTGATCCCTCCCCTTTCAGGATCAACGTCCTCACCCCACCAGATTATGCATTGCACAAGCTTGCTGCCAATGGAGGTCACGAACACCGTGGAATCAAGTGGTCCAATTCCAAAACTTAACTCTCATATTCATACCTCATCACTTCCTCATAATCTATGCAATCAGTCACATCGCAGTCTAACACTTCTACGCATCTTTCAAACTAGAAGAAGAGAAAGCGCAGCAGGAGGACACAAATTCTGCTTAATTAGTAAAAGACAGATTATCTCTTGTTACTTGCAAGAATCTTGCATTTTGTAATATCTGATTTGAGTTTTATTCAACCTCCCACATTGCAGAACATGGAAGAGAGAAGTAGAGAGGAGAATCAAACAAAACCATGCAACTGCATATTTGCAACCCAGAATTTATAGTTAACATTTACCGTGAAACATCATATCAGAGATTCAGAAGCATTTGTATGCAAGCAATACATGATAAGGGTTTTAGAATGAGGAGTTGGACTGAATAGACGCTTCAGTATAATGACTATTATACACGTTATTGTGTTCTTATAAACAATTAAAACAATTAGATGCATCTGCCCAAAACGCCACATAAAAGCGTTAAATGCAAAATGATCCTTCAAACACAAACAAAATTAACTTTTGCTCCCTTTTTGCCTAGGATTAAAATCACACAGATAGGTTTTAACACCGAAGAACTGTTAATTAAAGACATGCTCAGTGTCGTATAAAAGACAGAAAAGAAAATACTGTGCATATTCCCCAAAGCCTGAGATCATACAATTCTAAAACAATGTGATACACTACTAGGCAACTCATGCAATGCAAACAATTAGCGCACTTTTGTTAGAGCATTGGTTATACAATAAATACTTGGCATGTACTGTACTTTACGGTATTTAACCCATAGGCTGTTTAGAAAGTCCTGTAATTACGCATCAGCAGTGGTTAACATAAAGGGACATGTTGTTCCAAAGCCCTCGTTCTCTATATAAATTTTTTACTTACCTTTGATTCTGTCTATTTATGCCTTTTATTGGCAGAGGATGTCAAAAAGAACACAGTATCCAGAACATACTGTATTATTTCAAACAACTGTTCCTTTAAAAATCACAGGCTATTAGGTGGCATATTATACACGCATCCATATGCATTAATTATGTGCAAATACAATGTATGTTTGTATACGGTCACACATGATCCATCAAGCTACAGATGGGAAAAGGAATAATCACCAAACAGGTTAGAGGGGCTGCTCTGAGAGACTGTTTAACCAGCCTCGATGCCCACTCCTATGTTAATAACTGAATTGAGAAAACTCAAAGAGGAAAGTAGTAATAAATTTAGCGGTAAAAAGACCTTCCTAAAAGAAGGAGTAAGTCAGACTTTATGTCACTGCATATACTGCTAGCTACATAATCAAGATGCAAAGCTTGGCTGTGTTAGGACAACGTTGTTAAGCAATCCAACATACGCACACATAACACTGAAGTACTGTCCTGAATTAGATGCTGTGGCTAAGTGCAGTCATGAAGTTCAGTGAATAACACCAATTGCTCAATTTACTGCTGGCATCAAGTTATACTTTCAACAGTGCCTGGTAAACAGCTAAAATTATTACTCTGATGCATTCTTCTTCTGCTACGCAGTAATTTTATTTTTTTTTTGATCCTGTCCTGGCAAAAGTAAGGTCTGTGTCATATCCTGTCAAAACACGACAAAGCAGAAAAGCCAGATTTTGCTGTTATAGCCAAGGCTGCAAAGATTACGCAGTTTTCTTTCCCATGTAAAAATAACACACAGCATTTTTATTTTGTGGCTGTATGATCACCATTAAAAGAATACTGATTTCCTTATCTGGTTCTAATGGCTGGTTTGTGGTATATTTGACAGAGTGTACCAGCAACACAGAAGTACCTTTGTGTTTCCAAAACGCATCCTTCGGCTGTGAGATTAACAAAAACACACTGAAGTTAGCAAAAATTCTTTGTTGTTGCTTCTGATTGTTAGCCAGGATTTGAAAGCTCAGACTTTTTTTCCCCCTCCACATGCAAGCAGAAGGTTTTTTTTAAAAAACAGGTATTTAAAGCAACTTTGTAGTTGCATCCCACAGATTTCCAGAAGCATCTCCACACCAACTGCTCATCGTTATTTATAAAATGTTCTACAAAAGACTGAACAGATAGCCTTAAATGCAAACAGTGTATGTTTGAGCCATCATATGACAAAGTTGAAAGCCCAACAAAAGAAGATTTGTTTCAACTAGTGCAGCTTCCATAAAGTCAGTTCCTACAAATTTTTTCTCCTGTTTTCAAATGACTTCTAATTCTCTTTTGAGAAAATTAGATATACCTTGTAAAGAAGAATCATTTACTGCTTTCTATACAGCTTAGACAATCGATTCACATAGCTTACTATCTTGTCTTCAACACAGGTCAGCAGAAGATATATAAAGAAACTTGACTGTTGGTTTAATCTGATTACCATTAAAACCTTTACACCCACTAAAACTGACAGTTAATAGCATAAATACAAACTAAGTTTCTTATTATATCTTACCAAGCTCCAGGAATGGGATTTTCAAAAAAGGCTGAGCAAACAAAACTTCTACAGTATCAGTTGGAAATGCATTTCATCAGAAACTGAAAATCAAAGTCTTCACCTATCATACGACAGCCTTCCAAACGTATGCAAGATTGTTTTTGGAACACAGAATGTACACTGCTGTTGAAAACTACTAACCTGGAATGCCATACATTTCTCAGACAGAGAGGGAAACCAAAATCCCAGGGTTTTTAATGGATGGGAATTTTTTTTTTACTTCAGCTTCAATAGGACCGGAATCTCTCCTTACCTTTATTTTGTCTTAAGAACCATTGTTAGTGTATCAGAATCAAAGTAACAAATAGGGCTGGGTCATTTTGCGCTCAAATACTACACAATGACAAGACTTCATTAACTATAATAAATGATCTGAAAAACAAGTTTAACAAATTTCCCACAAAAGCAATTTCAAAAATAAGGATTTGCAGCCAAAATATCTCAGCCCAAAGCACTTCTCCAGAATTTCAAATTCCCTGAAACAGGAGTCCTGAATAACTCTTCTGGTTGTATCACTTACCAAGCTTCTATTTTACTTCACACAGAAGTACCAATCAAAGGCAGCAGGTAACAAAAAGTAAGAAAAATCAGTCATACTTTCAGGACTTCAAGAAATATATATAATCAAGAAATGAAAACACATCTTAAAGATCAGAGCAGTAAGTCAAAACCAAAAAGCTTCAGTTCTGAAGTAATCCAAATGCATCTACAATGAAAACATTTACCTGCTATTAGCTTCTGGAGGGTACTCTTATCTCCATTAACAGCAGCAGCATGCACTTCAGATGCTAATGAGGAACCACTGAAGAGGCAGTTTGCTGAAATATTCATACTCTTTCAAGGTATTACCATAGGTCAGATCTGCACCACCACCATTTTTTGTAGGAATTCAGTTCTAGAAAAAAAACACCAATAAAATAGAATTAAATTTATGATGAGTCGCTAAAATGACTCAAAGAATGCTAAAGAGAATAAACTGTTCTGTTAAAAACAGAAAAGAACACACACATTTCTTATTTCATGGATTAAGTCTATCTCTATCCAAAATCCAACCAGAAAAAGGCTACATTAAGGAGATATATCCATACACATATTATAGTTTCATTGCCTTCAACATAAATTTCAGTCAATAAGCTTTGCAAAAGTCAGCAAACAGGACAGTGTTTATCTACAAATCCAACAGACTGTTCTTCAGAGTGTTGCCATGCATGCTTCAATTCAATAACCGGTCAAGTTTGTTGTCAAGTATCAGCTCATCCTCCAGCACTTGGTATCTGGTGGTATTTTACCAGGATGGTCTATGGACATAGGCAGTACAAGTTTATGTTGAAGTAGTATCTTTTATTTGACCAGCTGGCATAACTGAAGTAATTAGATCAGCTTTCTAGATCGTGTTCTTCAAACCTGAACAGAAGCAGGAAAATGTGTATGTAAGAAAAGCCACAATGAATTAGATCAGAAGTCTGCCTCTAAATCCTTTCTCAAACTGTCCAATGGTAGATGCCAAAGAACAGAGCAAATATATATATATAAAATAATTATATATATGAATATGATTTTGTCGCCCTCTTCCAAATACGCTCGCAACCTACAATCACTTCTAGTTCAATCACTTCCCAAAGTGGACTTGATCTCTGTGCATTTAGTACTCTGCAAATTCTGCTATTTCTTCTCAATTAATTTCTAAAAAAAACCAGTCTCCTCTTAAGATTATGCAAGCTTAAAGCATCCACAACATCCACTGGCAAGGAGTTCTGTGCCACAACCAAACACCGTATGGACAAACTGCTTGCTTCCATCTGTCTTGTCCTGGCTCTTGCCATCTGAGGGCCCTTAATCCTTGTACTGGAAGGGACAGTAAATCAACAATTCTTATCCATCAGTAATTATTCTACAGATTTTTAACATATCCTGCCCAATTCTATCTTCCTCTATCTGAAAGAGTTATAGCTTACTTAGCTGTTACTCAGGCAGCAGCTTTTTCTATGCATGACCATTTTAATTGCCCAGTTTTGGACCTTTTCATAGTTCTGTCCTAACCCTTCTGAGATGGAAAGAAAACTCCGCTACTTATTCAAGATGTGGGGAAAACACGGATTTACGCAGTGGTATAATGGCATTCTCTTCTTTCTTCTCTATTTCTTTCCTAAATCACATCTACCACTACAGTTGCCTTCCTAGCCTCTTCTGAAACAGAACTGCCACCTTCACTGAACTACCACTGCCCTCAAGATCTTCATAACGGTCAGCTCATGTCCACACACTATTTTGGAAATGAAGAAGGGCCCGCATGCTTGAAAACTTGTTGATTTTCTCCGAAAGTATCGAACACTTGAACTTCTACTTTCAACTCCTACCACACTTCACATTTGGAATGGAAAACAATGAAGTAAGCAAACAATAATTGTACACACCAGAAAAAAAAGAGGAGGTATCGCTGAGGCTGCCTACTGAATTCCGGGAATTTTCTACCTCATCTTCTGTTCCATGTTAATTTAAGTACGTTCTTTTTGGCATGTTCCACATTTACATCATAGTACACTTGGAAAACAGTGAGAAGAAGCTATTTTGCTTCAATTGTTATTTTCAACCATCTTTGCTTTATCTGTTCTATAAATTTCATATATCACTACACAGCATCTGTTGTTATTAAGATAATTGCAGATGCACACGTACCAATGTTAGGGGGAAATGTTATTAAAATACCAGAAAAACATTTACTTTTATGTAAAATGAAGTGAAAATTCTACAGCAGATACTAAGCATGAAGTAATAAAGGTAAAGGCCTTTACTTGCAAACAAACAAACTCACTCAAATACAACTTAATACTTTAATACAATTGCAGACTCTTCTTCACAAGCTCCAAACTTCCTTGGAGAGCTGATAAGAATATTAATATAGGAAGCTTCATGGCAAATCTAATCAGTTACTCAGTGAACATCTGCACAATCATGGTATCAGCTCATACCATATCCCTGGAACAAGCACAAATACCGAACCATGTGGTTGTACAAACCTGCTCAACAACACATCAATATACTGCATCCACTCTACATGAAAACACTCAGGTAGAACTCAGACATTGTCTAAAGTATGCCACATGATAACTGCAGACAAAGCTTTTAACACACTAGCATCTAAATTGCTGCTTCTCCATCTTGTCCTCAGACAGCCAAGCACATGCTATGCCACATCTTACAACGGCTAACCGTATC
>NW_009623727.1:0-25926 GCF_000690535.1 Cariama cristata
CCTCCTTGTCTAGGCCTTCCCTTCTCCGGGTCTCTTCCTCCGCCTGGGCCTTCGGGCTCTTTACCTTCCTTCCCCCCTTCCCTTCCCTTCCCCTTCCCCGCCCGGAGCCATGTCCTCCGCCGCTCGTTTCGATTCGTCGGACCGCTCCAGCTGGTACGTGGGCCCGGTGTCTCGGGCGGAGGCACAGACGCGGTTGCAAGGGCAGCGGCATGGCATGTTCCTGGTGCGGGACTCGTCCACCTGCCCGGGGGACTACGTGCTCTCGGTGTCCGAGAACTCCCGGGTTTCCCACTACATCATTAACTCCTTGCCCAACCGCCGCTTTAAGATCGGCGACCAGGAGTTTGAGCACCTTCCTGCCCTGCTGGAGTTCTACAAAATCCACTACCTGGACACCACCACCCTCATCGAGCCTGCGCCCAGGTGAGTGCCACCCTCCCTTCGCCACACCCACTGCCATCTTTGCTCGAGGTGGCGCAAGGAGGGGGGGTGCCCTAGTCCAGCCTAGTAGCTCCAGGATCTTAGCCCTGGATGTAGAGCAGCGCTATGTATACCAGGGGAACATTTGTTAATGTCCCTCATCTGAAGCTGTTTCTAACAGTGGTCCTTCTTGGCACTTTGGGTGTCGGTGACCATTACAGGTTGCTTTATATCATCCATATAATGCACGGGGCTTGTCCTTACAGTGTGTGTAGGCATATGTAGTAAAGGTACTGTGTACATCCCTACCAGTGGCTATAATTGCCTTGCAAGAGGGTGTGGTCGTGCTTTGTGTCAGCCTTTTTTTCTGGTATTGTCCCTCTGTTTCTAGAATGGTTGAGAAGCTGGTTCACAAGTCTTCTTAGTGATTGAAGTACAGCCTCTGCGCTTAAGTTGCTGTCTGCCCCTGCATCCATGGTGATTACAATAGAACAGGCCTTTTATGTGATTAGACTTCTTCACCCTGTTAAGTCAGCTTTAATGCATTTCCCAGACTTCTAGAGTGGCGTTTCCATCCCCCCAAAAATGCAGAATATTTATTTGTCACAGTTTCGTTATGGCACTGTTCATCTATATCTGCATACTCCATGCACTACACTGAGAAATGCTATTCTAGGAGGATGGGAAAATGTGACTTGGCTATGAGCTCATTCTTTGTCCTGTGCCCAACATGGGACATACCTGAAACTTGCATCAGTAAACTGCTTATCAAGAACTCTAGAACGTATTCCTTATTTTTAATTAATAAGGCCTTTCCCAGTATCTTACTTCAAAGCTTTTGAGCTTCCTGGATAGAATGAAGTGGAACAAAAGCTAGAAAAGTAGTGACACAATTAAAAAAAGAAATTCAAATTGGTTCGCTTCTAAATTCTGCAGTTTAAAATCTTACTGTGTTTTGCAGATTAGCAAGTTCTTAGGGGGGAAGAGTAACTTTGAGGTTTATAGTCACAATTTAGTCTTGGCATAGGCCAGTTCTTAATGACAATCAGTAATTTGTCGAAAGTTGACAGCTTGTCAAGTTGCAAAACTCAAGTGGTCAAAAAGAGTCTTTCTGTAAAGCTGTCAAGTGATGAGAGGGATGTGGCAGAAAGTGCTAGCTGCAGGAACTCTTGAAGTTGCTGAAAAGTCTTCTTGGTGGTGCTGGTGCTGTGACTAAAGAAATGGGTAGGTGAAGGGAAAAAAAAAAAATCACTTTCACCATTGCAGGAATGCTGAAATGGAGCTGACCAGTGTAATGTGCATACTTAAACTTGTGGACAGTTGGGAGGAAAAAAAAGTCTACACTGGAGCAACCTTTATGCTTATGTCTGTTCCCCTTAACCTGGATACTGTTGTGCCTTCCTGGATTTAAAAACTCGTTCTTAATCATTTATGGCAATGACTGACTTGGCTTTGTCAAAACACTTGAAAACTTAGCTGATTCCACTTGGTCACTTGGTGTTTGTTAGCAGTCTTGTGTGTGAAACATTTTATGAACATTTTAGTACCACCTTATTTTCAAGGTTTTGATTGCGTATTGTTCTTCCAGCATACAGAGACAGATGGCACCTAACCTACTGTGAACTCACAGGCTTTTTTATAAAGCAACAAATGGGATCGACTAGGTGGTTTTCCTTAGCATGATTTTTGTTCTAAACTCTTTTAGAAAAATCAATGACATGGTTGATGGTTTGAAATTCTGTTTGAAGGATACTTCCTGCTGCAAGAGGGATGATGAGAGGTAGCATTTCTGGATTTTTAATTTATTTTTAGTTAATGAACTAGATTTAGAATAGGGGTGGAGAGGTGTATGCTTCAAAACCGTTGCTAATTCTTATTTCTCTGGCATTTTCAGGGGAATATTGCACTCGGGTGCTTGTGCTTTTGAAGGCTGTTGATTCCTTTAATTTCATAAAGTACAGTATGAGGAGGTGGTTTTCCTGGTAGGATTAAGTAGTTTGTTGTATGTAGCTATACAACACTTTTAGCTCTCAAAGGTGACATTTTAAACTTGTAAAACAGTTCAAAACTGACAGTTTTAAGCTTTCTATTTGTTTTGTGTCAATAGTGAGCTCTGACCATCATTGCAGGTGTTCCTGAGCTCTTGCTTATGCAGAGTGACTGCTTTCTCTCCCCCAGCTTTGGCTGCAGACACCCTGCAGTCGTCTTATCTAAGAAGCATACATCTTTCTGTTTAGGGCTTTTGGCATATCTTGCAGAAGTCAGAGATTTGACTTCCATCTTATTTTGCAAGTAACAAAAGAGAATTGAAGTAGGTTAATGACATGTGTTCTTGCTATCATAGCTTAGATAACGTATATAGGCCATAGCAGATACTTATTAAGATTTCTGACAGCTGCTTTGAATAAAATGTGTAGCATGATGAAAATAGATTGCAGTGAAAATAGTCTCATTTGATGAACAGTCACATATTATCACAGACAATGAAGTGACTGTATTGGATAGGTGATGGGCATAGTAATAAACAATGATGTGAATAAATTAAAGGTAATATAACAGTTAATAAGGCAAAGGAATATTTCTAGATAGTTAGCTTTTTTGTTTCTTACTCCATTCTTACCAGTGGATGCAAGTATTTCATATTGTTAAAAATGTAGATGTGATGAACTGAAGAGAATTATTTAGCTCTCCAAGAGCCCCTCCATCCTAAGTCACCTAAATAATTTTTATTTGTTTTTATGTATCATGACTCTCATAACTTAAGCTATGGAATTAATTTTATTCTACCCTAAGATTCTCAGAACAATCCAAAACAGGTGGATGAAGATTTTGCGTTATATCTTCCAATTTTCTGCATCTCTGATAAATTTTTATTGGGTTTCTGGGGAAGCTAATTTGGGTATTTAAGTAATTACTTGAGAGCATGAGTTACTCATGAAATGCCTCACGGTGCTACCAAGTGAATACTTTTGTTACAAAGCTGAATAAGTAATTCTTCTCTAATTGGTATTCCTACTGTAAAACTGGTACTTAGCTTTTTTACTGGAAGTATAAAACAATAGCTATCGCTTACACCAAATCTTTTTTAAACTTAGGTATCCAAGTCCACCAATGGGATCTGGATCTGCCCCTGCTATGTCCACTGCAGAAGAAAATGTGGAGTATGTTCGGACTCTCTATGACTTTCCTGGCAATGATGCTGAGGATCTTCCATTTAAAAAGGGTGAGATACTGGTAATTGTAGAGAAGCCAGAAGAACAGTGGTGGAGTGCCAGAAACAAGGATGGTCGGATTGGAATGATTCCTGTTCCTTATGTAGAAAAGCTAGTCAGATCTCATGGGAAGCATGGAAACAGGAATTCCAACAGTTACGGTATTCCAGAACCTGCCCATGCTTATGCTCAGCCTCAAACTGCAAGTCCCCTTCCTTCAGTATCCAGTACACCTGGAGCAGTGATCAATCCTCTGCCATCAACACAGAATGGACCAGTCTATGCCAAAGCTATCCAAAAGAGAGTACCCTGTGCTTATGACAAGACTGCGCTGGCATTAGAGGTAAGTTTTTTTTTTTTCCTCTCAAGTCATATGGTTTTCAATTGTTTGGTAAAATCAGAAAGTAAAAATTGTTAGAGGCAAAATTGGTATGGATTACTGTCCACATGGAGTCTGTTTATCTCTGTCAAGGGACTGAGAAGTTAGGTTACATTCTGAAGAAAGATCTACAAAAATTGCTTCATCTATACCACTTCCTTTGAGAAAAGTGGGCAAGTTACTTCAGGACCTGTGTTTACCCTCTCTTCTTGCCTGTTCAACAGTGCAAATATGTTACAAAGGTAGTGGAGTGTATACATCCTGCTGTGAAAGTAAGTGCTAGTGAGAGGATGACTTTGCTTCTCTACCTAATCTTGGGGAAGGAAAGAGATGTTTCATTAATCATTGCAGTGTTCCAGGTTGAGAACTGGCAGTAACGTCCTTCAGAGAAAGGTAAGGATTGCTGGTAAACATAGTCTTTCTGATCCTCAACTGTAGTATGAGATGCACTTGAGTATCTGGTGCTGAGAGTTGAAATCTGGGCAGAAATATATCAGAAGTACTCTAGTCCCTTTTACTTTGATTTTCAAAAGTAGAATTTGAGAAACCTTAAGCCCTTAATTGGGGGCAACAGGGTTAGATGAAAGGCTGTAATGTAGCCTCTGAATTTGTGCTGAACCTTGAATAGGTTCCTGTGCTTGCCAAAGCATTTTTTAATTTTATTTTTATTAGGAATGTCTTTAAGACTGTAGAGCTTTGTTCTTTAAATGGTAAAGATTTCATGTTACAATTCTAGTTTAACTGGCGTATATGATGGATTAGAAGAAGTTTTTAAAGCTGTATCCAGAACACTGAGACAGTTACTTTTACATTTAGATTATACTGAAGGATGCTTAACCCATAGTTCAAAAATTTGAGATATTTTTGGAAAAAATGCAAGTCTCAAGGATGAAATTTCAGCGTGCTACAATACTTCAAGGAGCAAATGCAAGGAAACAAGCAAAGGAAGCAACAGCATTTTAGCAAGTAAAATAGTAGTGGTTTTAAAAACACTTTTGAACTTTCCCTGTTGCTTTTGCCCAATTACTTTGCAAGTTAAAGCTGTTACCTATAGCTGATACTTTTGACTAAAATTTGAAAGGTTTTATGAATAACTGGAAGTTACAAATATTAGTTGCCCTAAGTGTTTTTCCTCCTGTATTTGTAAAACCTCTACAGGTGATTACTCTTACAGGGTTAAAAGTTAAACATGTATCACTGGATTTTCCTTAAGTCTTATGAAATCTAGCAGCTTGTTATTTGTGAACAGTGTGTGAAAATTATCATAGAGCGAAGTGTAAATTCACTACCAGCTGCACTGTACAAAAGATTCCTGCCAAAACTACTCATGCTTCTGAAAACAAAGCAAGGCAAGCAATTGATTTTGTTATGTTATCAATGTGTCGTGGAATTACTTCAGTGAACTTGTTTTGCTGCAGGGTAGCAGAACCACTTGGAAGGATAGCCCTCACAAACAGATTTTTCTGACTTGCTCTTTAGTGACCCAGTTAATCCTGTCATTTTAACTACTCTAGTGTACCAGTAGGATTAATTCTTTGGCCAACATGTAGGTTTGAATTGTTTTGAAGCTTCAAATTGCTGAAGTTTTGTTTGAGACATTCTTCTCTTCCACTGAATTTTAATCACTTACTGCCTCATGTCTTTGTGTCTCCTACCACTGGCATACTTTGGCTTCCTATGTAGTCTGTGTTCTTTCCAAGTGCATCTTAGCCATGCTGTGGCTTCTCAAGAGGTTTCAGAAGCAGAATTCTGGGAACTGATCTGCATCTACATTTTTATTACAATCAGTGATTACAGCTTCATATATATCCATGCATAGGGAACTTTAGCAACCTCATTATAGCAATACTTTTGTGTCACATGGACTACTCTTTAAAAAAATCCAACTTCTTTTCATGATCTTCCTTCAGATTGCCTAACACCTGCTGGGCCTTGATGATGTGTTTAATCCCAACCTTGTCAGGGCTCTACCTGTCACAAAACAGTCTGGACCATTAGAAGCTTCTATTTTGTAAGAGCACTGAAAGTAGCTAGTGGTAGAGAAAGAACAGGTCAGGGGAATGTTTTGGGGAAGAAAGTTAATGGTGTTCTTTCAGAATAATAGTATTTGACAGTACTCCACCTTAGTACAGGTGTACTCTAAATCACAGTTCAGCTTGTACAGTAGAACACCTTGTTAGTATAATTATACAGTGCCTGATTGTGTAACCTAATTTAAACTGATAAAACAATATGAGAGCAAAATATCTTGTTTGCTGGCTCTAGCTTTGCGTGATCAGCACACAGACAGTACTTAAAAGGAAGAGAATACCATCTGGAGTAAATAAAGCTATTGCGTAGTAATCTGCTCGACTTCCTTTTAAGTGGAGGGATGTCATTCTTCTGGGTTCAACTTGAAAATGAGACAAGCTCTTTGCTTGCAAGTCCAGTTTTTCTATTGCACACTATTGTTTACATTAGCTGTCAGAAGTTTTCTGTAAGAAAAGATAAAGATTTGTAGCTTGTTACAGAGAGGTTTGGTTTGTAAGGAAGATAAAATTATATTTTTTTTTTAATTTCTCACATGAGAAATGTAACTTTTAAAACAGGTGAATATTATGCTGAAATCTGAGACAAGATCTTCTTGGTTGGATAATGATGGAGTGTTTAACTTGTAAATAGTATTTAAAGTGTCCCAGTTTAAGGGCAACTACAATATTGTTCCTGTAAGGATACTAGTTAATGTGGCATTTATTACAATTTGGACCTTGCTGGGCTAAAATTATTTAGCATTCATACTGTTATTGTTGAAGTCTAAATGTTGATTTGGTCCTACTGCATTATATATTCTACTTTTATTCTCTAAAATAAAAAAATCAAATAGTAACTTGTTTACAGGCTAAAATAAAAGTTTTAAGTATAGCTACTATCTCAAGGCATGTAGTTGGTATACAGATAATTTTGGGCATCTGCCTGTACCATTGAACAATTAGTAAAGCCTGTGATAAGTTATATGTATTTCTAAGATTTACATATACTGTTGTCAGTTGACTTTGTTACCTTGGCAGTTAAGATTTAATGTTTTTAATGAAATGACTGAAGTCTGCAGTTTCTCACTACAACTAACTTTATTACTAATGTGTGTAGTATTTTCATGGATACTGCAATAAAAAAAAAGCCACAAAAAACCCACCAAAAAACCAAACAACCAAATCACAAAAAAAAACCCCAACCCAAAGCCCTCAAAAAAACCAAATACCAAAAAACCCACCAATGACCCAAATCTGTTTCTTATGTACTTTTAGCCAAGAAACAATTTCCTTCCTTTCTGGTGCTCTAGAGGAAGGAATATGAAGCACAGGGATACAGTATCCTGTATTTATTGGGACTAGAACTCTACATCACAGGGTTATGTACTGCTGTTCTTCAATCCTGCTTTTCTTTGGGAAAACTAGGAAGGCAATCCTGTGTTCAAAGGTCATACAAGATAGCACTTTAAGAAGGTGATGAATTTTGTAAGAGCAGATATTCTTTGGCACCGTTGCTACAATACAGAGCTGCAAAGTCTACCTCAAAGTTTCTCAGCATTTAATAACCTGTAGTTCTATAGCCAGCCTGTTAACAATATGCTAATGAAGCCTTGTTTCAAACTGGCAAGCTCTAACCAGCATGTGATGCGTATGCAGTGCCCAGTAGACTAAGACATGGTATGTTTTCCCTTAAAGGAGCTTATCTCTTGGTAGTTGGGTACTACTTGTTTGAATCCAATGTAGTTGAGTGATAGCTAACTTCTATATAACAAAGTTCTTTATGTCCAGCGTAGTCGGTAGATAAATTAATGATGGCTAATTCCCTTAAAAATTAGTGAACTGTTTGAAGGTTGATTCAGGACATGAACAACAAATTCCAAATTCACTTATCAAATGGAATGAAATGGCATAAGGAACCAGAAAATGGGAGACTAGCAGCAGCCACTAGACTTGTGTCTGCCATATGTTTAAAAAATGGTTCTTAAATATATTGCAAACATTGTAATAAGTGTCATAGACCATTTTGAAGGCAGTAGTAGTCCTGGAGTTTCATCTCCAGAATTAACATGAGCATTATGGAATCTGAAGTTTGGTGTTTTTTTTTTTAAACAAGAGCTTCACTATATTTTTATAGCAAAGTTTTTATGGTAATGATGATTTTTTTCTAGACCTGTGCCAGCATTATAGTATTAAGTAGTTTATCTGTTTGTGATGTATCAAACATATGTATGTTTGCAAGTACAGAGTTAACCTGTCACTGAAATATTTTGGCAAAGTAAATACCTATTCACCATAATTATATAACTGACTTACAATATTTCTCGAGCTTTTTACAATTAGGTTACAGTTAACTTTCCTTTGAAGATGAAAAAAGTTAAGACAAGTAGGCCAAAATGTGCTAGTAGTAGAACTTTCTTAATTAGGAAATTAGGCTACTTCTTTCACTAGGCAACAAGCATTGTGCTTTTCTTAAGACAAGGAAACTTAGTATTGCTGTGTTAAACATTAAAATGCATCTAACCCACAGGGTCTAGATTTTAAGCAAAATATTGAGCCTATACTTGTGTAGTGTGAAGTGTTGATTGAGGAGCTTTAGTTGTGGTAACTATTGAATTGAAAGTGACATTGGCAGCAGGATTCCTTTGTCTATGCTGAGACACACCAACTTTTCGGTATGCTACCTTTGAAAATACAGCTGGCAATTACTTTAGAGATTGTGTGCAATCTTAACCTTTGTAACTTCCTTTCCCAGTCAAAGTTATAGTTCCCATCATGATAGTGCTGAGTGCCTCACAATTTAATATACATTCACCCTCACAACTATTTGCAGAGTTTGTTTTCAGATGAAACTGAAAGCAACATGGATAACTTAGACAAGTTCCTGTGCTACAGTGAGATTCAGTGTGGCTCAAGAATGATGGTCTATGGGAGTTTTGAGCTCTGCCAGTTCTATACAATCATGACAGCTGGCTTAATCAGATGGAGACAGGCTACCATCATTTAATGAAAAACAGCACTTTATCTGCCGTGCTGCAACCCCAACTCTGGCAATTGTCCTAGCTATACTTGAAATGCAAACTTCTATTGTATTGCTCTGTTCCTAGATGAGGCTTGATTAATTGCATCTAGGACTTCAGCATTTCTATGCTGCCCTTTGACCTGCTTTCATGTCTCAAGAATGGTTCAAGGTCTGTCCTCTGAACTACTTGATTCTCTGATTTGGGTATTAACTATTATTCTTCTGGCACACAACATCAGAAGTGAAGGTTGGTTTCTTGAATCTTCCAATATATAAAGCACGAGCTACTTCAGTGTCACTTTGTCCTGCCTGCGGTGTGACTGAACTCTGCTTCTTTGGGTAGCTCAGCTTTACACCTTTTGGAGACAATGGGATATCTCAAATAATTTCTTTGTGTTGAGCCTTGTTTATTCTTCTCCAGAACAGGCAGCTGGTCTGAACAATTGTTTTGGTTTTCATATTAATGCTAGTGTTACCAAAGGAGGTGAGTTGTGACACTAATTAGGATAATGACTGAGATTCAACACCCCATAAATTCCATATTTTCTATAGCTATTGACCCTGTGGGCTAACATGATGATTTAGAGTTTTAATGCATTTTAATTTCCTTAAACTTATATTACAGAACTCTATCAGCCATAGAACTATTAATATACAATTGTTGGAATATCTGTAAAACATGTTGAATTGGTTGACTGTGTGACTAAAATGGCATGCAGGAAACCTGTTGCAGTGTATGAATCAGCTTCAAATGGAAGACAGGTATGGAAGAGTCTGGAGTGAATGAAGTAACTTTTCTGACTGGCATGTTCCATAGCTTGTGTTTCCCCAGGGCTTCAAATTCATGCTGTAACAGGGACATAATGAAAGGATGCTATCTAAAATACGTTTTGATTTTTATCATTTGGGTGGAACCAAATGGCTGCATTTCAGAAGTATTACTCATTTCAGCAGTTGGTACTTCCATCCAGCGATGCTGGCATGCTTTACAAGTGAATTAACTTATCTGAGTGATGCCGAGACTAAGGAAGTATTATCCTAATTTATAGATAAGGGCCATGAGCTGTCCAGAGTCATACAGGAAGCTGTGGTAGAGATGAGAATAGAACCGCATCTCCTGACTCTGTCCTGTGCCTAATCATAAGACAATCCTTCTGACTGGCTTAAAACGTTCTCCAAAAAAAGTAGTGTGTTAAATAATTTTAGTGGGAGATCCCACTTCAGCTGACAATATTATAGATGCTTTAAAAAGCATTTACCAAATACTGCTTTTAGTTAGTTCTTTGGGGAAAAATTACATAGAGGGACTACTTGACAAGATTCTTCTAGACACTGTCAAAATGGAGGTCTTTAACATGAGATCCATTAATTATTCTATTATGACATCAAGGTTCCTTCTCCAGAAATCTTGTTTCAACATGCGGTTTCATTTAATCTTCTCATGGGAACTGCCTTTTTTAAAAACAATATACCACAAGAGGATATTCTGAAGCTTTCATTAAAAAAAGAAACAACTTTGAAAAATCAAAGTTGCTGCAAATCAATTTACTATTCCAGTAGTTCTTGGCATACAGCAATGTTTTTTTGCATAGCTTTTGTCAGCTGGCGCTCTTTAATGGCAGATACTGATTTGTAGCAACTTTGCCCACCCAGCAGTCTAAAGAACATTTTACATTGTTAATCTACATGGCAGTTTGTTGCAATCCAATAGATTTATATTGTAAATATTTTTTTTTACTCAACTGAAGCCAAGACTTCCAAACCTACTCATGTTGTAGAAATTATTCAGAGTCAAATTGAAGGATATCTTTTTCTAGAGGTTCAAAATGAATAATGGATTGATCTCTACAGCACATGAGCAGAATTAAATTGTCAGACTCTCAGAAAATGCAGGTCCATGTTTTTGATCCAGTGTACTACAGATTTATTTTTTTTTACTTCCATGAATAAGATTAAAGTGTTTCAAAGTCGATTGGTTTTATGGTGTGATGCAAATGCAGTTTCTTACTAGGTTTTAACTGTTGTGATGTTGGCTGTGTCTTCTTGAATTTGGTTCTAAAACTTGGATCTGTCTTCAAGGGTTATTTAAATCTAGCAACGTAACACTGAGTATTTATAGATGTTATCAGCCTTTTCCTAAAGAGATGTTTGTTAGGTTCCTGTTTAGGTCATCTTGTTACTAATTAAAGATTTCTCTAGCCTTTCTACTCAGTGAAAAGTCTGACAAATTGTGCTTTTTAGAAAATACACAATTAAAGCATGCTGCAGTAGTCCATGAAGAGATGAAAACCAGGCAAATTAATCCTATATGTGTGTGCTAGCTATCACAGGCAGTGATCTATCACTACTTAATAGTATATGCTGGCTTCATGTTTGAGTTAAGAGCAGCGTAAGTAAAGGTGTCCATTTAAGAAAGTAATATGGTCTCAACTATATCCCAAGAACTTAGGGTAGTTCAGAGGGTTTTGTCCTCTCTTACTAGCACAAGATTGCAATTGTTCAAAGTGTGACAGTCTCAAATCGGGGAGGGGGGGGGTGGCGGTGCAGATGGGACAGGGACAACCCAAGTACTGGAGAAAAAGTGTGGGGAGTGGAGCAACACATTTTGCTTAAATGTCTAATTTCATTCTAATGTGCAACATAAAGCATAACTCTCTAAGAAGAGTTTCAAAGTTTGAGAAATTTTATTTTAACAGATATAACACTGAGTGACTGCCAGGGAGTTTATTATAGTATCTTAAATGTCACTTAAGAGTTCTTGCTTCTGATTAATCTTCAAAAAATATCTATTGGAGTAATGGTAACCGGTTTAAACCGGCTTCAGATCATCTAGTGACATGCACACTGTTTTGTAAACTCAGAGTTTATTTTTTAACAGAAAATATACAGGTCTTGCCTGAAAAGTTTTGATCTGAGGCCCTTGGCCAAGGTCCTTAAACTATCTATACCAATTCTAAATTTTAATACTATTTAGATAATGTAGACAAATTGTTATACATAGTGTATCAGGACTAAAATCTAGTTTTTACTTAAATAAGGAGATCAAAACTAGTTACCTTTGGATTTCACAGAAATAGCTTGGTAACTGAGGCTGAACTACAAAGAGCTTGGACCTAGTTTGGGGAAGAAACTTACGAACTGTTGGCCTTTAGTCATAGGCTAGTTCTATTTTTTGAGAAATTAGTTCTTAGCTGCTAATCTTGCATTTCTAATATTTAGTATAGTTACCACATAGAGTAAATTAAGTAAACAGGAAGGGAGGTGTAAAGTTAGAGAGCTGCTGCAACAGACCACATGTTCAGCTATTCTGATGCATTTAAGGGAGAAATGACTATTTAGCTAGTCTTAAATGCTGCTTGTCAAATTGGATATTTTGTTTTGTAAATTATCCTAATCCAAATTAAATACAGGCTTTGAACAATTATAAAAGTATGTCTTATAATCATTTGCACTGATGTTTCTTACTTGATCATAGTTTAGCTTTTCTCATCTTGCACTGCTAAATAGGAAGAGACATAGTTATGGTAGGAAAGACCTGACATGTCATCATTCCTGTTTCAAATTCTTTGGCAGGAAGTAGAGGTGAAAACAACAAATAAAGCTAGAATCTGTACATCTAATACTTTAAAAAAAAAAAAGAGTTTGAAATTGCATTTGCCAGCTTTGGAAGCATACCATTATTTTAGAAACTACAGAAGCTTCTTTGACTGCGATAATCATTACTTGAAGTTCTAAGTTCCGGTTTCTTTGCAGGAGGAATCTGTTTTTGAAAAAATACATTTCCTTTGAAATAAGCCAGCTGATGCTAAAACCAGTAAGAGTACTGTGCTCTTTTGAATGGATGTTGCATCTCATTACTGATGGTAGCTTTAGTGATGTTAATTTATATCTAAACTAAATGCATTCTTGCATGAGGTTGCAAGCTTTCCTGTTTTATCTGAACATATAAATGTACATTTAGTGAAGAGTCTGAAAAAGGGAGCAGGCAACATTATGTTTAGCAGCAAAATGTTGGTGCTAAAGTGAAAGTTAAGTGAAAGTAACTTTTCTTTTCAGTTATGAGGTTGTAAGCTTTCCTGTAGGAAAAGGTGTAGTTCAGCAATTTATCTGAACATATAAATGTACATTTAGTGAAGAGTCTGAAAAAGGGAGCAGGCAACATTATGTTTAGCAGCAAAATGTTGGTGCTAAAGTGAAAGTTAAGTGAAAGTAACTTTTCTTTTCAGTTGAACCTTATGCTAAGAAGAGGGTGGGTTTTTTTCCCTATGATGGGCTTGTATTTGTTGTTCCTCTTAATTTGATTTGTATTTATATCAAAGGATAGATTCCCATGTGTGATAACTTCTTTGTTTTAATTATGCAGGTTGGAGATATTGTGAAGGTTACAAGGATGAATATAAATGGTCAGTGGGAAGGAGAAGTCAACGGTCGAAAAGGGCTCTTCCCATTCACGCATGTCAAAATATTTGACCCTCAAAACCCAGATGAGAACGAATGATTCCCTCTGCCTGATTTACACTGCTGCTTCATTTTCCTGGCTATCATTAGCATTGTTTGAGGTGGGATGATGACTTAATGGCACATTGCTAGCATTGCCCATTTTCCAGCTTGCTGCAGTTTGACGGTTCTTTTAATATACATTTGGAATACATACAACTGAAGTCACTGCCTGACCTTCATACCATAGTTGCATCATCCAGAATTTAGTTTCACTTTAAAAACTCTATTGGGCCTTAAGCTGGAGAAGACTGAACTGGTATATACCAGAGAAGTATGAGAAGAAAGCTTTTCCTGTTGAGACTTCCATGGACTTTTTCTGGCTTGCTCAGTAGGAAGAGCCCTAATCTTAGATCAAACATGCAACTTGTGCATTACTGTCCAACAAAAAGCAACAACAAAAATGCAATTTTAGGACTGAAGACGACTTAGTTTTAAAAGAACCTGTCCTAAGGTAGTACATTTAAAATGATGGTCTCTTTAAAGGACAATAATTGAAGCTTACGTATTCTAAGCAGTTGTATTAGAAGCTGCTCTTCTCTGTTAACTCTGAAGCTTGTTGTTGACCTTCCTGAAACAGTGTGTGTTAAACGCAAATAACCATTGATTGAGCTGCATTGAAGCTGAGGCATATATTTATAAGGAAACTTAGGAGGAGTGGATACTTGTAACCTGTTTTTGACATACTTAGTGCATTTCTGTTGATTTTTGCAAGCACTAACTGTAGAAAGTGAGCTTTAAAGGGAAACATTTTGGCCTGGTCTACATACAACTCTTCTGCAGTGTTGAAAGTGTAGTTTTACTAATACAGAAGTGCTTGCACCAAGCTGTTACTTGGTAGACAGATTGATCAGATTGCCATGGTGTGGAGAGGTAGGAGAGGAATGGAACAGAAGAACTTGGTAAATACTGATAAAATCCTTATATTTAAACATACACCTTTTATACCCATTTCTCTGCAGGCTCCCTTATCTCTCCACAGTTTCCTAGCTATGCCAGACCCAGCTTGTTGAAAGCTCCTTTTCAAACACAGTACCTTTTTTCCTAGGGTGTCTCCATGTTGCTGTGCTTCTTTTCCAGAGCTGCTTTCATCTTCTTTTTTTTTTTTCTTTTTCCCCTCCCTCTTTTTCCTTGCTTGCATCCTAAGTCCTCTGCATGCTGCCTCTTCTGTGTGTTGTTGTTTTTTTTTTTTTAACCCTTCTAAATGAGTTGGCTCTGGTTTATATATGCCCCAGATCCCTCCCCCTCCCAGCATCCTCTAGAAAATGGTTAATTGGAGTCAGCTGCCTGGGTTCCCCCACATGATAAATTAATGCTCAGGCTGGAGGAGGCCACAAAGGTGTCTGCTATCACTATAGCTTCTTTCCCTTTTTCTGTACATAAGCTATACTGCTGTAATTGTACTTGCAGTAGGGAACTGTACATCTGCAGCTAAATAAGTACAATTCATGCCATGCAGGTTAAGTCCTTAGCCTGTGTATGGGATATGAAAGCTTAGGTACAGTGGTATCCTGTGCCACCACCTTTAAATGTGTTTTATAGGTGAACTGGAATGTTCTTTTAAAAATAATGGAACACCAAATTAACAGAATACACATCTGCAAAGACTACTACTACAAAACCTCCCTTTTGACCCAGCCTGGTTAAAGAAAAATATCTGTTGTGGAAGCTGGCAGGAAAACAGCAGTCCACATTTTTCAGCTTTTGAAGGCTGTCAATTGTAGCAAAATGAGACACTTCAGACACTCGCAGAATCTCACCAGTTCTTGCAAATGTCAAGTTATATGAAAGTTGTTGTCTTAAGTTCCAGCATGTTTTCTTGTTGATTTGTGTTGCTTGATCCTAATAAAAGCACGTTGTTCTTAGTTCATGTGCAGGTGCCATGGGATCCTTAATTGGAAGGCACTGAAGAAGTGCAAAAATGGCATTTGCAACAAGACATTCAAAATGCCAGGGTTTTTTAAAGAAGTCTCTCCGTTCATCTATTAGCTATTTTCTGTAGTATTGATCAAGTGGCTGACAGTCTAGAAGTTCTTGTAGAGCATTTTACTACCAAATTAACTGTGAAGTAGAGTAGCATTGACTGAAGTGTTTGGTGCTGTAAGAGTAATTCTTGACAATAGGCATTGACATTTTGTCTTGCAAAGAAAAGCTATGCAGCTCTCTTAACTAAAGAAGGTCATGCATTTTCTGTGCCCCAACTATACCTGTAAGTTTACTACATAGATTGTACTACTGAAAGTCATCTTTTGAATACAGAAACTGCACTAAACTCAGTCTGCTGCAGAGAAATCTTATTTCAGACCTGACCTAGTTACAGGCAGCTCTTCAGAAGACTGATTGTGGAATTCTTCCTTTGCATGGTAAATAAATACTGTGAGACTTGAGATCTTGAACACAGCTTTTAACTTGGATTTTTTTTTTCACTGAAATAAATGTCTTGACTCATGCCCTCATTGAATAAGGTATACACTTTGAACACAAGCATTGTTTTAGGCTTAATTATGTTCTGATACTGCAGAAAAGCAAAATATTTTACCTTCAAAACTATGCAAAATTTGTGTGTAGTGGCATCTGATGCAAAGACAAGAATTCTTAAATAATTTCTGTGAACCTGGTTTTAGGCCACGGATGACCAGTGTTTCTCTGAGTAGCCGCGGTATGGTTCAGGTATGTTAAATGTGGTTTAAATGTAGCATACTGACCAGCCTAAGCTGATTGTAACCTTGCTTCAAAATGTGTCTTTGCTATTTTACTGTAAGACAAGTATTTTCATATAAAGACTGCATTTGATCAGTTTGTCTCTCTTTGAAGGACTCCATATTCTCAATCGCTTGTTGCTTGCTTACATGTGTGCTGTCTGTTGTTTTATGAAGCCTCTTAAATTTGAGTGATAACCTATCAGTGTAAATGTGTCTCGGGCACGTAAGGTATACATACTATGAAGCATGAGAGCCTACAAGTGATGGCTTCAATCTATGCACCATTAAAGTCGTTCTTGCTTTTGAACTAGGAGCTGGTTTAATTACCTGGTGCCACAACAGTTAACTGTCATGAAAGGCTTACTGTTCGACGTCCTCCTGTTGTGTACATGTGTATATAGACATTGAAGCCTCTGACCAGTCTGAAAGTTTAAATGAAAACTGTGTTAATCAGTGTCCATCACTGGATAAGCGCTAATTTAATTCATGATTGTTTACAAATTGGGAAAGAATAAACAAAAGGGAATATCCTGTTTGGGTTGGGGCTCTGAAGAGTGTGAGCATTATTTTTGTAAAGGGAAAAACAGCATTCTTTGTGCCATTTCATGTGCCTGTAAAGTAATTTTTTTATATTGTATTAACATCCTGGGAACGAGCGGGCTGCCTTTGTTTTCTAGTCAAGTTTTCAAGCATTTTCCTCAATACCTGCATTTGAAAGTGAGACCTGCCTAAAAGACTGCCTTTTGGGACCAGTGAAAGCATTCTTGTATAGTTGTCATTTTCTGTTTACTTGTGTTAAACAAAAGTGTGTTTTGGGACAAGGATACAATTATTGCAGTGGGAAAGGTGGCCTTGTATTTGAGACAGTCTTCACTGTGTAAACTTTAAAACACAATATGTAATTTAAAGACCATGATCTTCAGGCAATAATATTAAGTGTAAGCTTTTAAAATTTATTTTGGGGATCATAGCTTGTTTTATTTTTTGTGCTATAAGATTAACAGTATTAAATGAATTATATTCTTAGAATATATGGAGTGTCTTTTCTTAAGATTAGTGCCTTTTTAATTTCGTACTCCACTTATTTCATAGAACTGGTCCCAACATCAAGCCACTGTTGTTTTTTCCCAGTGCCCTGTTTGTACAGTCTAAATAAAACTTGCCTCAACTTACAGTATTATTTGTTGTCTTTAGTCTTAAAACTTTGACAATATTAGCAGAGTATTTTAAGTCCTTACTCTGTCATTATGATGCCCTTTTTGTGGGAACGAGAGCGCCAACTGAAGTTTTCCAGAATCAAAGGAAGAAGTAAGCAGGAGAAAACGCTGTTGCCAGGCGGAATGATACTCCTATTGCATCCTCTGCCTCTTCTCAGACTGTACGGCTCTGCTCTGGAGGTTCACCTGAAAAAGATGCATCTCTGGTTATACAGATTATCGCTCACACCTGACACTTCAGTGCTCTTCCTGTTGTTGTTAATGCTGCTCTCTTGCCGAGGCTTTTAGAGGTCTCTGTAGAAACCATGACCTTCTCTTACTGTGATACACTTGACTGTGCTTGTAAGAATGACTGGTTTATGCATATGGTTTGAAGTTAGCTGCTTATTGTTTGCGTAAATATGGCGTAACCTGTGCGGGTACTGGAGAGGGGAATGGCTGGCATTCTAACAGTCAGCGTAACATGTCATAAACAACTGCTTTTGCAAGTCAAAACCAGGAGGTCGTCTTTTGCCTTTTTTACAGTCAATCCAGATCAAGAATAGTACTTACTAGAACTTCAGGGGGTTTTAATATTTGGGATCATTAACAATGATTAATCATTAACAATGTGTTGGAACCGGAGATGATCTCACATACGAGAAAAACTTAAGAGGAACGTCAGGCACTCAGCTGCTGCAAAGGAGAAGTCTAAAAAGCTTGCATTGTTTCCCTGGACTGTGTGTAGGTATGTTCACAGCCTAGTGTTTGTCTTCTCTGGAGTACAGATTTCCATGTGATGTTAATAAACATTCATAGCCAACTCTGCATAGTGTCTTATCATCCAATACTCCCACTTGGCAAGTTACATTTCAGAGAAAAAACCAGGAGTATTTCAGATAGCAAGCATGAACAGGTAAGGTGCGTGCAGTAGGCTTGATAATTCAGTTCCAAACTACGTTGTGTGTTTTCTAGCAAAAGCCGAGAGGGCTAGCCCACTGCTGCAGCTGCTTCTCACGACATCTTCAGTAGCTCTTGCTTTACTATTTACGCAGCAAAACCAAGCGTCCCCTGCTGCACCAGCCGTACGCGTCCTACAAACCAAACGACAACCGTGGGTGCCGCAGCAGCAGCACTACTCCTGTCTGCAGCAAGATGTGTAGGATGCCAACGAACGTAGGTGCTGTGCACCCTTTCCCATGCAAGGGTGGGCCACAAGTGGCAACCACCTGAGTGGGTGGCCTGGACTTGGTGTCATTCTGGTAACATTCAGGCTTCTCTGATGCTAAACTGCAGCATCTACACACACTTTTGTTAGGCAATGGGAAAGGAAGTGATTTCATAGCCGGGGACTTGGGAAAGCTTAAAATACTTGTGTTCTGTACAGAATAACTTTATTTGTGCCTCAAAATACATCAGTTATCACCAAGTATGACTCCTTTCTGCCACTTGACCTAGGAGCAGGTTGCTAGGTTACTTTACTGGGGCACGTTTCAATTATCGGGACAAATTCCACAGTCCGCGTGGGCTGCAAGGGACTGTGATTTGTCTCCGCATTTTAAAACGCAGGCTGCTTCCTGCCTGCCCTCGCACAAATCCCTGTCCGTGCACATCCTCACCACCTGTAACTGATTCTGTCCCCCCTCTGTCCAGCTTCCTACCCCCTGACACTGACTTCCCAGATAATTTTCCAGCTCGGGACCACTGCTCTTAATGCTCAACTTCATGGGCTGGCACGGCTCTCCCCGCATTGCGGTCAGACTCAGGTTTTATACCAGGAGCGCCCAGCACAGCAGCTAACCTAAAGCGCCAGCAACAGCCAAGTTTATGCGGCAAAAAAGTCAAGCGTAATGAGAAACAAGCCGTAACTCAAGCTGGGTTTATTTCTGGCTTACCTGCATACAGGCTTTCACTAATTTAAATTTGAACTAATTTAGTTAGGTCAGTCCAACAACAGGCAGTGTAAGCCTTAATTTTGAGGTGCGCGCTAGCTAGGATGAGCTGGGTTTACCAGTTTGTCACCCTCATGTAATTAAGAGGTTTTATTTCTAAACCAGTGCAATAATAAACACCCCTTAGATTCAACGAGAGGTATGCCTGTTCGAGCTTACGCCAGTAGGAAATGTGTCAAAATACACAAATAAAATGCTGCCACGGCAAAAGAACACGTTTCCTTGTAATTGTTTACATGATTTACAATAGTGTGGATTGTGCACATAGGAAAGCTCTTCGGGTTTGCATTGACCAGCGGGGATGGCTCACCTTGGAGCAGCTGTAGCCGTTTGTCCCCCTTACGCTGTTCCCCTCTGCCTTTTTTTAGAGGGCAGATCAGCCGCTCCCATAGCAGCTGTTGAACCACAAGTCACGGCTCAGGGTGGTAAGGTAACGCAGTTCCAATTTCAGGTTACCTTAATACCCCGCGCTGCAAACAGCTGAGCCCTCCTGCAGCAGGACTGTGAGTCCAAGAGGGACAGGCAGGCAGCAGGGAAAGAAACCATCACAGCTGTCCCAAAGTCAGCCTTCTGCTCCGAAATTTGAGCCCTAAAAGCTTGCCCACAGCCAAAGTTGCACCAATTATCGTAACTCATTAACACAGGCTGTTGTGTGCCCACCTTGAGTCGGGTTATCGAGGCACTGCTCCAGCCTGACCACGGGAGCAGTCTGGGAACACCACTGTGACTCGGACCCATCTCCGCGATCGCAGGGGCTCCTGCTCCAGCCTGGCACAACCCTTGGGAGCGAAAAGCTGAGCTACTGCCCTTGCTTGGTGGTGTGACGGCTGCTCGCCGGGGAACCCGGCAGCCCCTGTGAGCTAGATGCAGCCTCACCTGGCGAAGATGCCATCCACGCTGCTTCGGAGGCAGGGGCAGCGAGAGACGGCAGGGAATCAGCGCAGCGCTCTCCTCAGATAACCTTCCCAGCACCTGCTCACTTCATTCCAGGCATTTTGTAACCAGAACCCTCCCTGCACGAGTTATTAGTCTAACCCGCCGCTGGCACACCAGACAATCGGGATCAGAGCTAAATCTGGGGGATCCGCAGGGAACCGGCTCCTGCTTTGTACAACCTCGCTGGTCCAACAAGGGCAGCTGAAAGTCAGTGCTGAAAAATCCTTCACTTGTAGTCTTGCATTTGGTTTAGAAATTAAGCACTAAAGCACAAGAAAAACCATGGATCCCAGGGACTGTTAACACCCCTCCGCTGTACTGTGTTTCCCAGTCTGCGCTATCTAATGAGTCCTCTCCAGACCCTGGGGCGAGAAGAGCTCTCACCTGCCTGTCAGAGGGCGGCGGGGGCAGAAAGGCAGCGCTGGACGTACGGCCTGGCCTTCCCCCCGCTACCCCTGCACCTGAGATTCGACTGACTCGGGGGGAAGCAGTGAGTCAGAGGAGAGGATGCTATTTTGAAAAGACAGAAGGGACTGACATAAGCGAACAACAGGAGCTGGTTTGAAACTCTTGGCACTCGACTCCTGTTCAGCCCACCACTGCTCGGCAGCCAAGCCGGGCAAATGAGACCCCCAGGGATGCTCCTGACAGAAGTGACAAACCCAGCCAGGTCTTAGAGCGCACCGTCACTATCCTTGTCATTAAAAACATAAAAATCAAACTTGCCCATTTTTCCTTACTGTGAAGTAATGGCCCTGTGTATTTCTAGACTCTAATCCCACGTTTTTTTAATGTGTGTTATGTTACTTTACTAATTTGATCTGGATTATGAGGCAGTTCAGGGGACTCTCACTGGGACTTCTACATGCTGAGTCCATTTCTGTAATCTTGGACAATCTCTTTTATGCCCTCATCTTGTGACCAGTGATATCATTAATCTACTGACCTTGAAGTGGTCAGAAAGAAACAGCTTTTCTCTTTCCAGGTATCGCAGCTGGTGATCTGGCTCTGACTCTGCAGCGAGGACCGAGACACACACAGCGCTGGGCTGGCTCCCTGCTGAGCATCCCCCGAACGCACTGCATGGCACAAAGGAAGCATAATTCGTCAGAACTGGTCTTCCTAGCGTAAGAAAGAGCCGCATCCCTCAAAGATCGAATGCCTCCCTCTGCCCCTGACTACCTGGAATAGCTGTGGCTACTCAGTACATTGGAGAACTAGACCTAAAATTAACACAGATAATTTCCCTGCAAGAAATAGCACCTTGGCCTGGACATGGGCCACATCGAGGGGAGTCTGAAATGGAAAGGCTAAAACTGGCTCCGGCCTGGGATTCTGCTGAATGGGCTAACACAGGTCTGACCAACAGACGCAGGATATCAGCACTACTGGAAACCTCTGGCTGGAATCATCCCAAACTGCAGGACGTATCCCAGTAGCAACATAAAGGTTACTGCCAGTACTCAGTAGCAGCTCTTGCCTGTATGAGGCTGAGTGACCCACCTTCACCATCACTGCTGGCCATCTGATCAAGGCAAAGGTAGACGATGGGATGGAAACAGCTCTCCAACCAGTGGGACAAGGTGCTGGGTTTCTAGCAAGGCTTTGTGCCGTACAGCAATGGTAGCCCACAGACCTCCACAGCGGTGTTTGTGGTATCAATGCTGTCCTAAATTTAAACAGACAAAAATAAAGACGCTTCGGAGAGCAGCCTAGGAGCAGAAAGTGTGCAGTCCTTGACAGGGCAGTGAAGATGTAGGACTTCCATCTGTCAAGCGTGCAGGGCTCATGCCTCCCTCGCTGCAGTGCCCTGATTTCAGCCACACGTTGCAGTCCCACAGCCCAGTGGCGACACGGCATTGAAACAGCTATGGAAAATGGAGGGGAGTGGAGGGAGCAGACGATGTACCTGGAGAAGGACAGGCTGATTTAACACCCCTCCCTGCTGCCAAATGCTCCGTGGGCTCTGTAGTCATCACCCGAAATAGAGCCACAGCCTGTGCCTCCTCCAGGAGAGAGTCCCTGCTGGAAACATGTCAGGGTGCTGCTGGGGCAGTGATTTACAGCACAGGGAGCCACCTCGGGGGGTGCCAACACCGCACCCCACTGTACCTGGCTCCTCTCCCTTTCACCCACCATTCAAGCTGCCTGTTGACACTTGCTGTAGCCCGGGAACCTGACACAGGGCTCAGCCCAGCGAGGAACGTAGGCAGAGTTTGGGCAGAAAGGAGGAAAGGTCCTGCATTAACCCTGGGGTGCAGGGCAGAAAGCCACCGCGCGTGGCTGTCATCTAACACCCAAGACACTGTGACACAAGGGGTCCCTTCCAGTCCAGCCCCAGCCGGGCAGAGGCTGAGGGCTCGGCGGCAGCCCCTGCGGCACCCCGGTCTCTCTGGGACCGGCCATGCTGCCCTGGGAGCCGCTTCCCAGTGCGGACACCTCTTCCCCACGGAAGGCAGCTTGTCCTGGGTAACCACCTCCTCCTTCGCTTGTTTTGCTGCCAGGGTCCCTCCCGAAACGTGAGCTGCATCAGCCCCGACTTGCCCTAGACTCTGCCTCCGTCAGCACCTGAACAAGACCAGTCACGCAAACCCCTCGCTCCAGACACGCCGCGACAGCCCAGGAGCTTCGCCCCTTGCGCACTGGCGTCACAAAGCACAACGCAGTTGGTTTCTTGGCTCTATCCCATATTCTCCATCACCTTGGGATGCCCTCGCTGTGGCTACCAGGCCTCAAAACCTTTGCAGCACACCCAGGGCAGGCTGCCCCAGCTCTGCCCCCGCTGTCCCCTCGCGGGTCACCGGCAGTCACTGGGTGGCACTGTGTCCCTGCCTGTGCAGCCGCCCACGTCCATCCTCTTCCTCCACCCGGGGTGCCCGGGAGGAAGCCCCAGCTGGGGGCAAGGGATGAAGGCTCTCCTCACCAAAGCGCACCCACGCATGGCAGCCAGCCCCGCTCAGCCACCGTGGAAGTGGGCAGATGCCAGGGGACCCTGGGACCCGGCAGGGAGGTCACCCCTGGTACCCAGACAGGGCTCCCGCTGCCTCCCTGCCAGGCTCTTTCCCCACTACGGTCACATCTTCATTACCATGGTAAAAGGAGATCAACTGCATCTTTACAATATCCCCCTCCGTAAAACTAATAGGCCAGGCAATTGGGACAGCCCTGCGAAGTACTTTATAGTCTGGACCTGAGGACTTCGCGCCACAGCTCACAGGCCATCCCAACCCCAAATCCCAGGAATCGCAGGGTTATTTCTCCCCACCGTCCCCCCTTTTGGGTTGGGAGCAGCATAAGGATGAGCACGGTGCCCCGATGCCTGCCTGCCTTCACTTGTCACCCGCCACCTGGAGACGCACTCGTCTCCAGCAGCACAAGGCTGCTAGGAGCATCCGTAGGGATCAGGGTTTCTTCTTTCCAGGGCACCGCGACACAGCTCTGCCCTGACTCCCGCAGATTTTACACCATCAGGGTGAGTCAAGCGCCAAGATGCTGGACCCAGCTCTGGACCAGGATGGAGGCCAGGGAGGTTTCTTTGTAAACACTTTGCCGTTTGCTTCATTTGCAATTGAAAGCTGGAGGCCAGGCTCACCCACCCTCGGAGGAGCAGACAGCCCTTCTTGACAAGATGATGGCAAAACCTGCTCAGCTCTGTAAAAGTCCCTTCCCTCCACCCTGACACCCCATATTTGTCGGGGAAGCTGGAGGCGAAACATTTGGTGTAACCCGGAGTCTCATTTCAGAGGGTACCTGGTGGGGTTCGAGGGACCGTTTTGGCTTCGCACATTGCTGGGACCCAACAGATCCCAGTGGCATGCTCCAAATGTACGTCAGCCTGAAACCTTCACCAGGAAACCCAGTCCTGGCTCCAGCAGTGACTGGGTGGACGACCTCGGGCGGAGGAGTGGCTGCCTACCTTCCTTCTTCCTCCTGCGTAAAAGTAGCCCAAGAAAAGCTTCCTTCAATGGCTCCCCCTCCATTAGACCTTCCAGGGGAAACTGGCACAAATGCAACATCAGTGGCACCAAGGGAACGGACCCCGAACGACTCAGAAGGGGGTTACTTTGCTGAAACCCTTCTCTCTTTAGTTGCCACCTATAGCTCCAAGCCTTGATAAACAGTTGGGAAAAAGGATCTCTTTGCTGAAAATCAATGCTCTTTAGAGGTAAGAGCTAAAGATCCTCCAAGGAGTGTAGTGTTGGGAAATAAAGCGGAGGAGGCTGTTCCTCTGCCATTAGGGTAGAAGACAAATGGGAGATGGGAAAGCAAAAGGTTTCCAAGTCTCCATAAAAGTCAGAAGGGAGACAAAGAGCCCATTTCTCCCTTCTGTGGTTTACTGTCTTTAATCTCTCTTTGCCTTAGTGTCCCCACCTACCCCGCGGGACAGAGTCACGTTTAGACGTGCTGAAAAGCTTAACTAGCATTTGCAAAAATGATTCAAGATCCCCAGATATCGACTGCCAGAGATGTGCAAAGTGTAAGTGCTCGTCCCTTCGGAGGACGATCTCCGCTCCTGGATCTGCCGGGCAGGTAACACGAGCACGCCAGGCAGAGGGAACAGCATCAGAAATCCCCACAACCCCTTATAAACAGTTTCCTCATTAGATTAATTTATATTAGACTGTATCCACTCCAGAGAATTTTGTAAAACAACTGCCAGTCCTGCCGTAGCTGGCCCTGAGCACTGGTAACCTGCAGCAGAGCCGGTCTATGTCCACGGCGAGACATGGTCCTGCCAGCACTTCTGGTACCTCCACCTCCATTTTAGCATTGTAACAGGATGGGAGGGTTGAAACACAATGCTGCAGCTGAGTGACCGCCCTGTATCCACTCCAGAGAATTTTGTAAAACAACTGCCAGTCCTGCCGTAGCTGGCCCTGAGCACTGGTAACCTGCAGCAGAGCCGGTCTATGTCCACGGCGAGACATGGTCCTGCCAGCACTTCTGGTACCTCCACCTCCATTTTAGCATTGTAACAGGATGGGAGGGTTGAAACACAATGCTGCAGCTGAGTGACCGCCATGGGCAGCACTTTGAGACCAAAATTTCCTGGTTTTAAAGTCGGGACTAGCTTCATTCAGACTTCATATCAGAGCTCCGCGCTGCACCGTGGGGGACAGAAGGGAGGACAGCTTCAGCTCCATAACCAAAAGTCTCCTCCTTTAATCCAAGGACAAGATTTCTTTGCTAGGCACACGATGAGCTGCCCTCCCTACCTTCTATACCGTCCGCTGACATTTGTATTTCAAACTAATTGCCACTACATCATCTGATCCTGCCCAGCTGTCCAAAAACAACAACATCCTGCGTACCGCTGGGACCTCTTTGTCAGAGGCTGTGAACTCATCTCCATCCAGCACCAGGATGGATTGATTGAACAAACTGAAGCAGTATTTTATTGCTGAAGCATAAAACATGGGAATAAACAAGCACCAAAGTGCTACTGATCATTAAAACCAGATGGGAGCCCATTTACTGCCTGCAGCAGCGAGGTGCCACGGCTGCTCCGCCGAGGCCCCGCTGAAATAGAAAACCCAACGCACCATCTGGGAGGTGCTGGACGGCAGCGGCTAAAGGGAAGCCCCCGCACATGAGCGCCGGTGT
>NW_009623727.1:25957-28743 GCF_000690535.1 Cariama cristata
CCTGCAATTCGGGCCTGGATTTATCTGTACTGGCCTCTTGCCACCGCCCCAGGGATAACCAACGAGCGACAGAGCTTTTAGTCCTGGCTCCAGAAATACAGTCACTCCTGTCAGGTTGTGCCTACGTGAAAACGCCCCGGTGGGGTCAAGCAGCCCGTCCAGGGCCAGTCCTGCTGTCCAGGGGAGGTGGGATGGGGAGAATCAAATTGCCCCCACAGAGAGCAGGGACTCGGTTCCATTTCAACAATATTTGTTCAAACGCAGGTCAGAGAACCATCACAGGTGCTGGTCACCCCTGTGCAGTTCAGCTCCTGGATGGCAAATTACCCAAAGCAGCCCAGGTCCGACCTTATTTCCTTACCCACCAGCGCTGCCTGGCATGAGAAGCGAAGTACCACGGCGGGAAGAAGCCTGGGGCTATTCCCTCTCCTCCTTAATCAATGCACCCACCGCAGATAAATGCTCAGCGAGAGCATTCCCAAAGTCTGGAGTACTGGCAACTGGCCTCCAGAAATAGCTCCCATCTGAGCACCCTGAGCTGCAAGCTGAGCTCAACCCCCTGCCCAAACTGAAGCTTTGCACCTTTTGTCTTCAAATCCCATCTTCCCGTGGCGGGGAGCCTTCCCAGCAGCCCGAAACCGGAGCGCGGCAGGGGGCCGGGGTGGACTCCCCAGGCTGGCCCTGTGAGCAGGGGAGGAGATGCAAAGGGAGCAGGAGACTGCTGAAGAAGCAGAGACAGACGGATGCTTTTGCACTTCAAAGGAAACGGGGCCCTATGAGGCTTTCAGGAATACGCACAAATCGATAGACTCCTTTTAAACACCGAGCACATTTGCTCAAGTGTGAGGCAATTAGTCCCTGAGGATGGAGGCAGGACAGGGCCATTAACAGACATACGGGCAGGATGAAGCGAGGGACGAGACACATGCGGCATCGCTCCACGCGAGACTGCCAGCCCAGCCCGATGAGTTGAAAACCGTGCCGTCCCAGCCTAGCTTTCTCATCCCTGATTTTCAAAATGCCCTTGTGTCCCCGTGGGCTCTACAGGGAGCACATTAGTGTCATTCAGCCTACGTCAGTGCAACGCTCAGCACATCCCGTTGGCAATCAGGGCGGTTTCGATCACATCCCCTCCACTGCTCAATCGTTCGCTGCTTTTATCCCTGGAGAACAATGACCAGCGATGCCCCGAAGGATGCGGGAGGGCTGACCTACACTTACCGGGTCTGCAGCCACTCTCATTTCCCCCCCACCTGAATGCTGCTGGGTGATGCCCGAGCTGCTCTGGACACCTGTGTTTCCACAGAGCCCCTTCTAGATGGTAAACCAGAGCCAAAACCAGATTGTGGGCGAGTAGAGGGCTGGCTGCTCAGTACGAACAGAGCCAGCACAGGGATGGACCCCACGGTGTGACAGAACTCAGGCCGGACTCATCCCCTTCTACTCCGCACCAGCATTTCCACGCAGATCTACCCTCAACGGACTGTGTCGCGGCGAGGGTGTTACTCGGAGATCGCAGGTACCGGTGCTTTGCGACCCCGCAGATGGGGGCTGGAGGAGTGAAGTGCCAGCACGCAGGAGGTCTCTGCTGTGAACAGCCGCTGTGTTTTACACGTACAGTCTTATTTTTACAATGAGGCAGAGATACCAAAACTGAGCAATGTTTTACGCCTGGCTGGGTGACTGATGGTGTGCCTGTACTGTATTGCTAGCTACCCACTCCCACTCTCCTTTATGGAGGCACAAAATTTTCCCTCTTCAGTAAAAACAGGAGAGGAAGAAATAAAAATCTCAGCATGTCCCCAAAGAACCGTAGGAGATGGAAATTAAATCCATCCATTACACTCACCAAGCAGGGCGCTGTCTGGGCAGGAACACTGCAGTCGTACACCTGCACGTTCAAAGAAGAAAAAAAATGGAGCGTTACAGAAGCGTCAGAGGCAACCCAGCACCCTACAGCAAAGTACTTCACACCATAAAACAAATTCACATGACCTGGAAAACCAAAAAAGGAACAACAGTAAATCAAGCTGAGCAGCAACGCTGTTCATCATGGCTGCAGTGCCTCCCCTCACCCCCGCGCTGAAGGATTGCTTCACCCTTGGCTAAAATCTGGTCTGACGCCGCTGCTCAGGCCCAGGTCTCAAGAACGCGTCAGCGTTTGTCCCGCGCAGCGCATGGGCTGTGGAGGACAAATACCTTCCCGACTGGCTTCACTTCGTCCTGCGAGCGGCTGCGTTGCCTCTCCCTGGGTTTCTCCTGCTCAGATTTGCTGTAACGTCTAGAAGCCACAATTCAACCTTAGGACATCTCTGCAGACCGTAACAGTGAAAAGAGCTCACCTGGAGGGGCCGGGAGCCAGGCCCGCAGCACGCCTGCCGCTCACAGCCAAGGGAACCCAGGGCTGAGCCCTAGAGAAACAGGCAGAAACAGGCACCCCGTAGAGCCGCAACAAAACCGCAGCGAAGTCGTGCCTCCGAGCACCGCAGGAGCCCCCCCGCCAGAGGCTTTGGGCAGAGGGGGAAAGTGTGACAGACCACCCCCTCCCCACACTTTGGGCAAAACCCTTTCTCCTCCCTTCTCCAGCTGGCCCTGGGTAGTTTTACCCCCTCTCTCTTTGCTCTTGGCCATTGACAAAGTAAATTCAGGCTGAGGGTGGGGAAGCAGGTAAGTGAAGACCCCTGCACCCCGCACATTTGGCCGCTGATGAGCGGGGATGGGGGGGCCGGCAGCTGCCCGCAGCCCCCAGGCAGGAGGTATTTGGCTTTGTGCAGGTCCAGCCCCAC
>NW_009623727.1:28873-33128 GCF_000690535.1 Cariama cristata
GACTTGAAGAATGTTATTATTCCCGGAAGGTGGTTTGTGCTGCTTGCTTGGATTTGCTTAAGGTGACCCAGTACATACGCTAACCAAGGAAACGCACCACCGGAGCCTCCGGGGAGGTTCACCCCAAGGCCCAAACGACAGACACCCCCACGCTGGGCTGTCAGGTCAACCCAAAGGAAGCAACGAGTCTGGCTCAGCCTGGCTGCCCAGCTACAAAGCAATTCAGGTTCCCCAGCCCAACCGGGCACAGAAATGCTGCTCCCCAGAACATCCTCATGCCCCTCCGCAGCCAAGGAGCCTCCCTGGGCCCCCGCGGAGCCCCCCCGGGGACGGGCAGACCCTGCCCCACACCGTGCGCATCAGGACGCGCAGCACCAGGCGCTGCAGAAGGTGCCACCAGCAGTGCTCCCTCCGGGCTCCGCCGGGACAAGGAGGTCGATCTGATGGCACCGGGCAGTGAGTTTGGTTTTCACCAGCTGAGCACACCCCTCTCCCTCCAGCGCCTGGCAATCAGATAAGCTCTTACTGGTAGCTTCTTCTGCAAGGCCAGAGGGTGACCGGGTGGTTGCAAGCACAGAGGCCACATCCCCGGCCAGGCGAGAGGGGACCCTGCACGCACCCTTCGGAGATCTCACCGTATCTTTTCAGAGGTGCGAGGAGAGGTGGGTTCTTTGCTGCCTGGCAGGGAAGCAGCCTCACAGGTGCCTCTCCTGGGCTTGCGGCTGCTCATCGGGATGTGGCTGGCTGTGGAAGGACTGCAGTGTTGGCAAGAAAGCATTTTTCTGCCATTCCCATCTGCACAGAAGCAGTGTCAGACAAGGCTTAAGGCGGCAAAAACCAGTAGGAGAAATCAAAATAAATCAGGACCTTCATTTCCCATGGGAAATTTACCTAGATCCCATTTATAGTCCATTTGCCCTCATCCTTATGTAACTCCTCTGCAGGAGAGGAGCAGAAAACGCAGAGAAAATAAACAATTTGCTGCAAATAATTAGTGCAAGAGACTGAGTCACATCTAGCAATGCAAGCAGATAACCTGGGGCTCGCTGAATACGCTGCGGAGAACAATGAAGGCTGAGATCAACAGCGTGTGTCATGCATGTACAAACTGGCCCCAGGTAACACGACTAAAGTGGAGCCACTGGTGTGCTTGAAAGAGATGCACAGAAAACACACTTTGGAGTTTATTTTATTGCTCTTAATGGTCTGCCTTCCGCATGTCTCATTTCCTTTTATTGAAGCTGTCAGAGGGGCATTACATTATCTCACATGCGTGCAAAAACAGCGTTTCAGTCGAGCCGATACAGACTTTTAAATGCCACAGCTGAAGAAAACAAGACAGTGGGAATTGCAAAGGGAGGAGGCGGCAGCAGAGTCCAGAGCACACACCTACGGGCAAAATTTCCACAGGCTTCACAAACCAGCCAAGCCGCAGTCTCTAACCAGAGACAGGCGAGCGAGGAAGGTAAAGGAACTTTTCTAATAAGCCAGATGATTCACTGAAGAAGGGCAAGGAGTCCTGTTGCAGCAGAAGGCGGATGAGTAATTAATGGCTCGTCCTAGGCACAAGGCTGAGTCTTTTACCCCAGCGCAGAGCCGTCTGCCAAACCAGCTCTGCCAACCGACCCATGGAGCAGCAGCACTTGCAACGCTACTCTGAAGGTTTGACAAAAAAAAAATAATAAAAAAAATAATATTACACCCATATTTGCACTGGAGTTTCCCTGTGCTGCCCAGTTCTCCTCAGTTACTCATACTCACCACAGAAAGGTTTTCATCCTCATTAGCACCCTGTGACAGGGGGAAATACAGCCCAGCTTCAAAGATAAAGAAACAGACCTGACCGAGTAGCCGGTGGGGGGGATGTATGGCCGTCTCTCTTCTGGTCAGCACGGCGCTGGCAGCGGTGGGGTACCAGGCGGACGGCCTTACAGAAGGTATCACCCCCAGGGTCCCTGCACACGGGGCTCAAGGCACCCAACGCCCCGGCCACCTTTCTCATCCGATGCCCCAGATGTGGGAAGCAGCAGTGGTAAAATCAACTATCACAGACAGAATATTTTTCTCATCCACAGAGGACAGCCTTTTACAGCTGACCTGCCTTCACGCAGCTGGCATTTGGACAGCAGGAAATCACAATATTCTGGGGTTAAAAACAATCTCCTCCACGTTTTTTTTTTCCCCAACCAGATTTTTTTTTTAAGTGAGTCACTTGCAGCCACATCTGTGTCCCGCACAGCAGGTGTAAATCGCTACCGGCCAGGGTGCTATCAGAGGAGAGGCTAATAGGGTATTATGTACATATACTGTGGTGATGTCTGACCTTTATTTAAATGCTGCACATCTTCACATCCTGTGAAGCCGAGGGGAGGTACTTGCCTGCTCTGTACTTATCATAATTATAGTACAAAAGTGGTTAGCAATACACTATTTAAATAAGGAAGCAGTCATTGTAGTGGAGTTTCACAAATTTGTAGGGCTACTTTTTAAATTTTAACAGTAATAAACGTGGCTCGACACCTGTACACGCACAGTGCCGACCTGGTACCTGAACGGACCAGCGCACAGCCTTTCCCGGTGAACCCGCACACCGGTCACAAACCCACTCAGGGCTGCTCATAGACAACGTCTTGCTACACACGCGTGCGCACACAGGGAGAAAACCATCTGGCACACAGGCTAAATCACACACCTCACTGCCTACTGATGGCTACAGGCCACACAGCAGTTTATTTGAAGTGTCACAAGAACACATTCCCTAAATAACACCTAGGAACACGTCTATCCTCCCGGAGGAGCAAAGAGCCCGTCTCAAACAAGACCCCACTGCCAGAGCCATTCTGCCACTTGGGCAAACAGGGATGCTTCCCCCTTCTAACACGAAACAAAAAGAAATCCTCTTTCGCTGGCAGAGCAGCTCCTCCCCACGATGGGACCACAGAAGTAAGGGAGGTGAAAACGCTCTGGTAAATACCACATGGAAGCAGATCCCTACGGACTCCCCAGCAGTGGCAAGATGACTTCGCCGACCAGCCTGGGAGGTGCCGAGCACACCGGCAATGCAGCACGCAGCCCAGTGCCTACAGGAGAGTAATTAAAAGAATATGCCCGAGGAGCAATGCCAGGCTGGCGAGAACCGTCTATTGACAAAGCTCGCTCAGTGTAGCACAGTAACCACCACGATAAATTATATTCTCCAGGGGCGGCAGGGGGTGGAAGAAGGAAGAGGTTCACAGCAAAAGATCTCCTTTCTCTTGAAAGGAAGAGGTCAGAGTGATGCCGCCAGCACCGCTGTTCGTGGCTCCGTTTCAGACAACCACAGGCCTTTGGAAACCCCCCGAGCAGCCCCCCCATTCTGTGAACAACCTCCCTGCCCCACCGGCAGAAGGAAGAGTTTCACTAACCTGGAATCTAGGGGTGACAGCAGAGGGATGGGCACGGGGGACAGGCAGACACAAGGCACAGCCTTGCTGCCGCTTCTCCTGCAGGGCACAAACTCTTCCCTGCCTGCATGACCCACTGCCGCGCTCCAGACACGCACGCGTTGCTGTGTACTTTGCTCTCGTATGCTGCTGGAAAAAAGGCAAGACTCTAGCTTTAGTTTGACTATACTAAGTGAGGAAACCGCTCAAGGAAACACTGGGATTACTTGTTTGGCTCATCTTTGCAATAATTCTCTAAAGCTTTTTGGCTACCTGGATGGCTTACTGAAACTCCTCAGCCCTTATCTCCTTGCATGCAAGTCCTGGGAGGAAGAGATTTTGGAAACCGCCAAATACAAGATGCAAACAGCCTAGGACTGACAGTTCGGCAGCTCTTTAAATACTGCTCTCGCAGCTCCTGTGGTTTCCTGCTCCTGCTGGGAAAAAAAAAAAAACAACACTGCAAAACACATCGATTCAGCCAGGCCCACGCCGAGACAGCCACCAGTTCAGCCACTGCTTTTGAAATACGGCGAGAGCTGTTGTGCAAGGAGACAAGGAAATGAAGGTGTCCCATGCTACCGCTCGCAGCAATACCTCTTTGCCTAGTGTAGGCAAGGCTTTAAAAGATCAACACCCCACAACAAATTTGATCTCATTTATAATTTCGTTCAGTTTTTTTTCATTGGGAAAGGTCTTCCTTGTTCACCAGCAGGCATAGGGGAAGAGAGGGTACTGGCTCCACTCTGCCACGGCCCCGTGGGCATGTCCTGGAGCTCCCTGCGTGTTGTACTCCGTGGAGAAGGCCGAGTAGCTCATGGCCCGGTACTGGC
>NW_009623727.1:33159-36568 GCF_000690535.1 Cariama cristata
GAGCACCCATCCACTGGCCGAGCCCTTGCTCGGTGCCATAGGGACTGTACACGGGCGCTCGGGCCCCAGGTTTCCCAACAGAGTCTAGAGCCATGTTCACCACTCCTGTGTAGTCCTGGGGAGGAGGCAGAGGCGGGGGGAGCGGAGGCAGGTTGGTGAAACCCTCTGGAAGCTGTTTGGAGTCATGCTCGGGCACCGCGGCGAGATCCAAGGCATGGCACCTTGCCCGGAAATCGTTCAAGGTTGCGGCATCGCGGGTGGGAAGCTGCTGGCTGTCCCCGGTTTCGTGGAACCTGAGCCCCGAGGGCAGAGAGAGGAGCGAGTCAAACCTTCCGCAGTGGAAAACCACTGAAAACCCACACAGATCCCCTGGGGAAGGGCAGGGCAAGCTCTTAGCGTGCCCTCTTCCCCGTGCCTACTGCTTCATCTTACTGCTAGTGGCGATTTTAGTCACTCATAGAAAAACTAAATGCCGGAGAAGCTGAGTCCAGACTACCCTAGTGCTGGCTCAGTTCTAGTCTGGGCTCACTATAACTCATGCCTGAATTTGCAGTGCTAAGAAGGAGGGGGGGGAAAAAAAATTAAAAAAAAAAAATTAAAAAAATCAGTGGAATCCTGCTACTCCTCCAACACGCTTCCTCCAAAGGACAGGCAAGCTCTGCGGTACACAGAGCTGGCTGGGAGAGCACTTCAGGACAGGGAAATAAAGAGCATTACTAAGACATGAGTATGCCCAGAATCCGTGGGTCTGAAGTAACGCAGAAAGGCATTGTGGAGCTACCTCCATGCTAATCTAGCACCTATCACCCAGGGATGCTGTCCAACAGAAAGGCATCCTTGTTACTCCCACTGACTGATTTTTTTTTTAAGAAATAACCAGTAGAAGAGGATGAATCCCATCAATTAAAGGGCGGCTTTGGACATGAGCACCAGGAGGTGGGACTCACCGATAGGTCTGGTAGGATGGAGTAGGCACTTGCTGCTCTCTGGCCAGGCCCTCCCTCTGGTCAGCTGGCACCGGCGATGCTGCAGGGAAGGCATGGCTGCCATTCTGCTCCGAGACCCAGAAGGGGTATCCGCTGCTGACCACGATGGGGTTACTCTCTTCCTTCACATCTACGTTCTCGTCTTTCTCAAAATCTGACTCACAGTGGGGAAAAGAAAGAATGGAAAAAAGATGAGAAGGGGGGAGAGAGCCAGAGCTCACAATGGTCTATTGGCAGCTGCACTAATCGCAGGGTGGTGGAAGGAAACACACTAATCTCTCTTCTGCACTCATAGCCCTTTCCAGCTTTTTTCTGCCTTTGCACTGTAGTGTTCGCTCCTGCCCTGTCCTCCCTCCATAGCTGTGCTACTGCAAGCAGCACCGTGAACTGGAGCAAGGAATGATCAAGCTTAAAAAACAACCTAACAGTAAGAGTAAAGATTTGTTGCTTGGGGTTTTTTTTTTTTTTTAAATGGTATCAGTTCCCACATCTGCATCCCAAGGCAGCTGCACCAACAGCACTGCTGGCACAACTGCACTGATGAGAACCGAGGAGAAAGCAAGGGGTGATACTGCAAGCTCGTACCGCTAGTGAAGAGAAATGTTACGGAAGCACAGCCTACGGTCATACGTAGCCACGGCACACGGCCAGGCTGGGGAGGGAGCTGACGAGTAGTCAGTAATGACAAGCGACTTGCGAGCAGTCTCCTGTGGATCATTCCCACAGATTCAGAGACTCAGAGCCAACCACAGCACCCTTGAGGGACTCCACCCAGGCCACTCTCCCCAGGGAATGGGCTATGTTGCTGTTTCTTTTCCTTCCTGTGGCCTGGGCACGGTTTGGAAATCATTCTCTGGGTTTGTTGTAATCAATATTACCACGTTCCTCAGCACCGGACTCCTTTTCCTCGGGCAGCTTCCTCTTCTGGCCCTTGGCTGGACTAGGCTTCTGGCATTTGGCTCGTCCTTCCCTGGAAAGAAACGAGACACGGGGGTAGCTTGTATGTAAGCTTTTTGCCTAGATAAATACGCAAGGGATGCTGGACAAGCCCTGGAAGACAAAAAGACGGGATGAACCTCTCTGACGTTCCGTGACTTACACCTCTCCTAGCGAACCACCCTGACAGGCTCCCGGGGAGCGCGCTTGCCATAGTCGAATGACAGGGTTAGCCACGCTGCCTGCCATCAGTGCGCGCCTCCAGCGAGAGCCCTCGTCCCTCACGATGCGGGGGATAAACCCGTAAAGGGGTGGCCCACTTCGCCTTGGTACAAAAGGCACAACCAACGTGGAAACTCAGCAGCGGAGGTTTCGGCACTGAGTTTGTAAGTGTAGTCCCATGTTGGATACACATACTATGCACACAGGTACGTGTACAGTAGGGTGGGTCTTTCACTTGAAAGCAGCTTTTTCCTAAGTGGAAAATGAGTCTAAGCTTAGTCAGAAACAATCCTATTAGGAGGAGAAAGAAAATCCATGACATTTTCAAAGTTTAAGTAAAAAAGAGTCAGTTTTGGCCTTTTTCATCAGGAAATGAGATATTTTTTCAGGCATAAAATACCACAAAACAAAATCTCAGCTATTTTCATAACATTTTCTGCTTGGAATAAAACATTTTTTCCTCCTCTGTTGCCAACCTATGGCTGCATTTAAGCTTTTTTTTTTTCCCATCCACTGGCTGCCTCAGAGCAGAATGAAGGTCTCTCTGGTATTGGTATCCATCTTCCCTCTTGCAGCCAAAAATCTCCTGTTGGAAGAGATGCTTTTCCACACACAGGGAAAGGAGATGAGGGAGGCTCCAAATGTCAGAATCAAGCCGACCTCAAAGAGACACAATGATCTACTGTGGGCTCCTGTTATCACTGCTATTCACATGTCAGGCTCCAGTCTAACTCCAGCTTCCAAGGGAATGCAGGTCTCGGATTTGTCACACCTCCCACGCTTCTGTAGGAAATCCTGTATCTCCTCCTTCTCCCCAGGTCTCCTGGGAGGAGGCCGCAGAGGGGGACATCATTCCCAGATACAGGCAAACGCAGCGTGCCCAGCGCAGCCGGCTCTGCAGAGCTAGCTGGTATAGTTTTGCTCAACGGCCTTGGGTAAAATTCACAAATGAACCCCAGTTGTAAAGAAATTAAGATGAAAAAACAGGTTACCTTCGAGTGTTCTTCCCATGCTCACGGAAACCTTTAGCAAATGGGTTGTTGTCAATCTTGAGCTTTGTTATCTTAAAATAAAAGGAACAAGATTAAGTATCATGGTGACTGGCTGGGTTCTTTACTGTTTCAAGACCTTCGCCTCAGTATTTATCACAACAGCTTGTCTGAGCGTTTTGGGCATGCCCTTGCCACAGTATCTGAGCTCTCCCAGCAGCTCCCGTTATTGATTAGGAACTGACAAACAGAGAGAAGTGACTTTGCCAGGGTCAG
>NW_009623727.1:36579-37139 GCF_000690535.1 Cariama cristata
AATTCGGGTGAGATTTATCCGACTAGAGAAATATACCCGATCAGTATCTATATCTGGATTATTGCCCATACTTTTTACTGCATTTAGGGTTCTGTTAATCACTGATAGCGCATTTAATACAATTCAGGTGCACGATTCATCTCACCCCAGAGTAGATATTTTCCATAGGAACCATAATGTGCCTGTTTCCTCCCACTGCCCATCACAGGCACCCTGGGTGAAGAGCTTGGAAGGAGACACCTTCCTCTACAAGACTTATAAAGACAGTATTTAGCAACGTGTCCAAAGCAGTGCTTGCAGACTGTACCTGCTCGTTCTGGTAGGCAGTAACGGAAGTGAAGACAGTCTCAGGGAAGCTGAAGACTTGGAAGATGCTCCAGCGGACACTGAAGAGGTCATCTGCCTGCACAATGTGGAAGCGAGGTTTGTAACGGTGCATGGAGTGGAGGATGATCTGGCAGAGAGAGAGGCAAAGGAGAAAGTTTCCATGTGCAACCGCTGCCAACACACGGTGCAAAGTCTCCTGTGGAGACTCCCAGGACATCCATTTCAAACCAGGA
>NW_009623727.1:37153-42131 GCF_000690535.1 Cariama cristata
ACACCTCTACAGTGACAGTACAGACCTCAGCCTTCCCTAGCAGATAGTTAAGAGGGCACAAGGACTGGGCTGAGGAAGGAAGGGTGGGCACTTGGATATGTTTTAATTTCCATGTGACCTAATTTCTCACAGATCTCACTTATTTCCCCTAACATCCATCTGCAACGAATTCCAAGAGAGCACAGCACAAAGGCCAGCTACAACCTACATGTCCGTGCTGATCCAGAGTGTTGTTGGTGAGCTTCAGTTTCTGGAAGGAGACCGGTTCCTTCATCCAGTGGCTGCCAGGAGCTGGGGAATCTGGGTGGACGTAGGTGCGACAAGGGAGCTGGGGCTCTGCTTTCCCAGCAACTTCCCACTGATCTTTATTCCACTGTGAACAGAAAGACAGAAATCTAGAGCTTAAAAAAACCCCTACTTTCACTACAGGAAAGCCCCAGCAACTCTGCTTCGCTGTCAATTTAGTGGACTCCTCTGAAGCACAAGTAGTAGATTCTCTCTTAGGAGCCATGATCATGTTATCAAAACAGCTCCAGGTTTAGGCCTCCCTTTCTCCCAACGGCTGTCAGAGGCGTATGATGTTAATCACGACTAAAACTGTTCTGCTTACAATGAAAATTCGTTACCTTTCCAGCTGCTCCCCAAGAAAAACTGACAAATAACTTGAGGCATAAAATCCACCAATTACTTCTGAACTTTGTCTAAAGACAATTTATTTATCAGCCTGGCCAGTAAAGCATAAAGATTAATCTATTTCCAACAAAGATGGAAGGACAGCATAAATTCTGTTATTTAAAGTACTTACCTTGTACCTGAAGTTGTCCATTGGCACAAAATCTACCAGCATGAGGTACTTGGCATACGGGATTAAGCCAGAGACTTTGATTTTGCATTGTGGAAACATTCGTCTGAGGGAGAAATGAAATATCCAGCATAAGGATTTCTCTATAAAGTGGGTATTGTCTAATGATCAAGCAGCATGCCGCGTTTACTCACTATTGTGCCAAGTTCTGGTAGCAGTATTTCTACAGGCCAGCTATTGGACATTTTTCTATCTTACTGATGTACTGTCTAGTCCTACGGGTTTGGGTGGAATAGGTACTAACAGGGCAGCCACCACTGAAGGCCTGACATTGTTACTGCTTTTGTTCTTCTGATTCCTGTAACACAACAATGGGAAACTTAAAAGAAAATATTTGGGATTTGCACCTAGCTCCTAGCCTTCTGCAGCTATTACAGACCTGGAGGATGGTTTAGAGCATTTTCTAGTGCGGGTAGAAAACGTGCTCTCATCTAAAAGCATCTCCAGCTTTCCATTCCGGTACTCCCTGCCATCGCTTTCATCTTCTGACTATGCAAAAAAGATTTGACACCTACCTCCCGGCCCAAAGGGATTATTTCAGCTCACAGCAGCTTTGACATAATACATTCCAGTTGCACAATTTCATACTCTTCCACTGTAAGCTCCACAACGCATGACTCATTTAAACTTTAGAGTAGTCTGCACGCGCAGATCGTTACTATTCTACGCCACGTTCTTGTCTGCAAACACAGACTCAAACGCAGGCATTTACTGCCCAACTGCTGCTGCCTGTGACGGAGGCAAAGGAAGCCCAGGGCACTTTCCAGAGCAGCCTCGCAGCAAGGAAGAACGTCAGTGTTAAGTGGTGAGATAAGGGTACCCAAGTTTTCTCAGCACATCAGCCCCACAGTCACCTCTTGCACTTCACGCTTTGGACTTCGATGACACCCTCAAAGCGCAATTCTTCTGCCAGGGGCAGGGAGATGTGCGTAATGGGCTACAAAACTAGTTTAAGGGCCACCATTCCAAAAAATGAGCACTTGGAGATTTTGACAACAGCTTGGAGGGGTGCGGTGTGGGCAGCTGTCCTGCTCCCCTCACCTGCCAGATTTGGTGATGATCATCTCGGTTCCTATCTGATGAAACTTCATCCAGAGACCCATGTCCTCAAGGGTGACCACAATGGAGCTCTGCGGGTAGGGCTCCAGGCTGGGGGAAGGAAGTGCCTCACACGGCGCTTTCACGTCTACCGCGAGAGAGAGAAAACAGTAAGTTCAGACAGGTCGGAGGGAAGGTGACACGAAGCAGCATCTCCTGCTCAGGGACAGGGCCCTGAGACGCAGCACCCACATCGGCCCTCCCAGCACCCTCCAGTACAGGGAGCTACCGAATTTCACGTGTTGTTGTACCCGAGGGGGTCCGTACGCGTGGCCGTCACTCCTCCCCTCTGGCCACGGTACGTCTCAGCCCCAAACCTCCACGCAGCGCACGGCGCTGGTTCAGCTCAGGGAGCTGAATGCTGTGATCTCACCCGTGAAGGTCGCAGGTGCTGCCAAGAACTGGGGAGTCTGCGCCACAATAAACCTCTTTAAGACAATCCATTATTTTTCTTCAAAGGCGTTTTGTTACTTCGTAGGCTCAGAGGCATAAAGGCTTTTCCAATGGGTTTGGGTTTAGCTGATAAATTCTTTTGTAAAGATTCGTGCGTTGTACAAACTCCACCTGACTTTGTTTGTTCCAAAACTCATGCTGGCAGGTAGCCACAATCCACTTTCATTCCTGTGCTGGTATGATCAGGGTTACACAAAACACTTGACTGAGAGAATAAAATGAAGGCCAAAAGGATTGGAAAGATTTTAAGTGTACCAGTGGGTAATGGGAGAAAACGACAGATAGGCGGTAGCGGAGGTGAAAAATCTCTCCAGAGGACAAAGAAAGGACAGACAGGAGACCCAAATGGAAGTGAAGGCAAGAAAGAGAGGTGACGGAGCCAGACCACAGAATATTCTGAAAAGAGGACGCCTGGTCTGAACCAGACGTGGAGATGGAGAGCACCGAGGAGGCTGTGATGGCGGTGGAAGGTGCGGAGGCACAGCAGGCTCTATTTCAGGCAGAGGACTAACTATGGTCCTGGGGAAGAGCAAAGGGAAATGATTCTGGAGGCACTGTCTTTGGTGTTGATGGTACCCACCACCTCTGTAAAGCTGTTTGGATTAAAAACCTCCTATAGAGGCACTCTTAACTGTATTGTAACACACGCAGGATTGCTGCTGCCACACTGAACAGCCCAGGGAAAAAAAACCAACCAACCAAACAAAAAACCAAACCAACCAACCAGTTTCATTTTAGGTCAAAACCCGACCTGGTATAGCTCCCGGCGGGCTGATTTCACAGGCGGGAGGGGTCCGCACACACTCCACACTGCTGCGGGGGCTGAAGGAGGTGGTGATGAGCCAGCTCCGCACCGGGGCACCCACAGCAGTGCTCAGCTCAGCTCAGCGCCGGCGGGCCGCTGCTCCGGGGTGAGGTGTTATTTTTTTGTTCAAAAGGGAGATTTTTCCACCTCTCAGTCTGATCAGATCTTATGCACAGTATATCAGAAATAAGGGAATTTTCACCTTGTTACAGCTTCCCGTGTAATGTCTTCAAAAGAATAAGCATGAAAGGTAGACAACGATCTCCAGCTTTTTTCAGAAAATGACATCTTCCCACAAAAACAACCCAATGCAAGTCTAAGGGCTTCTTCCCACAGCATTAGGAAACAAAAAACATTTAAAGGTAGTTTTGTCGGTTTGTAAAGGTCTTTAGGCATTTAAAAAAAAATATCCTCTACCCTTTTTTCTGCTTTGATCCAACATTAATGAACTGGCTAAGAAGTGACACCTAGTTTGCTGACTAAGATGAGCCTGTTAACATCTTCTTACTAAAGCTTCCCCCATATCCTCTTGCAAAGACATGAAAGCTGCCACGAGACGATGCATTCGGTCGCTCAGTGCAGCACATGTATCCAAAGAAGTTACAATAAAATTGGGCTGATTTCCCACAGGAGTCATCCAGTCACAAATACATGCAAACAGATTTTGATTAGCTAGACAGATGCTCACTCCTGCCCCGAACGAATTTTACAATTAACATTTTTGTAAGCAAATTCCAATGCCATTAAATGAGACTACAACAAGGCAGATCTCAGGAGTCCTTACTGAAAGGAGACTTTCAATGAAATCAAGAGAAATTGAAGTGAAAGGAGTTCACTACTGAAATAAAACTCAAAGGCAGATGTTATGATCTGGTTTTTACCAAAATGAGTCCTCAATGCACCTGCACGAGCGAGGTGCTACAGGAGACAGGGGAAAAGAGCTACACGTACAATAAACATTGCAGCAAAGGTTTTTAAATGTAGTTTGTATCTTTCACCCTGCAGGTTTTGTGTGTGCGGTCTGAGGCTGAAAAACAGGGCATGAACAGTTTGCACGGGGATCTGGACCCCAGCAGTGGTGAGAGCCTGCTGATGGATCCACCCAGCTGACCACACCGTCGCGTGCAGTCGGCTTCAGCGGGACCCTGCAGGGCTGGATCCATTTGTAGGATCCACTTTGGATTTTCTTTGCAGAGCCAAAGGCTGGCTTGCAAAGCACTTCAAATTCACTCCTAGTTTGTGCCTAGGTCACTCATGCCAAGACTCACGCCCCCATCTCTCCCACAAAGATGCCTGCGTGTTGGGATTACAGCACAAAGAGGAACGTGGCAGGGCGTCCAAGCACTGAACTGAACTTGTTAAAGCTGTACTTCTATTATTTCCTCTTCTACATAAATAATACTTAAAATAAAAACTGATTTGAAAGAGATTTAGGCATTTTCTAAGAATTTTAGTTCTAAGTTATTTTAAAAGCAGCACGATTATCATTGTGGTGGTAACACCGCATGTGGCACACTTTAAAACATATTCTTTGTGCCAACATAAGGTCAAAAAGGAAGATAGCTTCCTACGATAAAGGCACTGAAAATTAAGAGACCTTCAATCTATCCTACGCTTTATTTTAAAGTCCTTACACAAACACGAGCAGTTTGTCCTTCAGTTTCTGTATCTAGAATAGGCTGTACAGATCTTTTTCTTATCTTGGAGATGGAAAGGAGAGAAAGAGAAATTAGTCAATTCAGTAATGCTTGGGGGGGGGG
>NW_009623727.1:42162-112792 GCF_000690535.1 Cariama cristata
GGATAAGATCTTTGGACAGAAGATGCTGGACTATAATCCACTCACCTAAAGCAGTCCCTCAATTACTTGTCAGTTACCGAGACAACATTATGATGTCAGAAAATTTGCTGCAGTCTTCCCAAAATGTACGGGATAAGGTTTGCAATACCGGGCAAACTCCAACACGACAAAAGGTATGCTTCTTACCTTCACTAAAAATCAGTTGTTATTACATTTGTTGCTGTTATTGTCTGAGTGAAGAAGTCCAACACTAACAGCTACCCAATGTCCACAGGGAAGAAATGCACATCAATATATAAACCTATCTGAGCAATTAATCTTGCCAACAACCAAAAACACCCCCATGTTCTCTGATCTTATAAATGCCAGTAGAAACAAACACCCCATCCCCCTGGAGGGAACCTCATTTCTCAAAACCAGAAAGCTTTTTGGCAGTAATGCAAGTATGGTGTTTCTAGAAATGCAATGGCTTCACCTCTCAAATGCACCCAGTCATCACCTGAAATATTTCTGCTGTATGGGGTCACACACCAGAAACAATAAGAAAATGTGCTGACTTCTGCAATAGTTGGAACCCTTAACATGATCAAATAATGTAATACAGTGTATTTTTTCACTGTTGCTCTTTTGCTTTTCAACCCCAAATTCCCTTGAAGTGGCAGAAAGCAGTATGAATCAGACCAACACAGTACAGACTGCTTTATAAAAACCCAAAACAATGGTGAAGGTAGAAATCATCTGAGTCACTGCACACGTATTTTGCTTACAAACGAAACACCACCTTGCAGAGGTAGAGAAAGGAAGCTGAGAATACCCAGCCACCTCTAACACGTACACATGAACTGCACACCTAAACTAGGTAAATAGTTGTTTCCTTCTGATGTAGAGTAAAATCCAAGGCTAAATTTGGGGTTCAGTTACACCGACAAATGCAGTGACTGGCCCTTAGTTTCCCAATGCATTTCTGTCATTGTGCCCAACCTGATCACGCCCCACGCAGAAGAGGTTAACATCATATTATGAGATGGACTGATGAAGAAAAACATAAATAAACCCCTACGGAAATCACAAAAATCCTGTGTTTGGGCATGAACCTGGTAGAGGTGGGCTGTACTTTCAAAGGGCAGAGAAAAACCAAAAGCAAAACCAGATAGTTTGTATCAGAACTATTGTAGGCAATACAACAAATATTTCCAAACCTTCTGTGGCCTTCAACCTGAAGGAACTCAGGGTACTTTGCAAACAAAATACAAATAACACCTCTAGCCTTCTGCGAACGATCACACCGCACAAGGTGATACGGATCAGGGAGTTTTGGGCACAATTGTGAGTCAAGCTTTGCTACCTTACAAAAGATCTTCCAAGGCTCACAAAAAACACTCAAACCCACAATTTCTCATCTATTCCTACCAAAAAACCCAAACCCAACCCACCATTTTAGAACTCCTCTCCAGCCACACACACACTACTCTAAAGGCTGGTTAAGCCTTCAGGAGCACTTGTTCTCTTTCTAAAATGATTGTACGCTCTTGGCACAAGTCTAGGATCTTTCCGTGCAATAAGGAAAAGGAGGGAGTCCCTTACTTACCTGGTAAAGCTTGCATTTTTCCATGTACTGTGGAGTCTAGGAGCTTGCACGGCCAAGAGGGCCACCAGAGTTCTTACAAGGGGAGCCAGACTAGTCCAGTTCAAAAGCAGGTCTGATTTCCTGAAGCGAGCAAAAGCCCTTCCTTCTGAGATCCAGTGTCAAGAGTGACGGGGATGAGGATGGGACTCCAAGCACAGCTAGCCAAGGTGAGTTCCTGTTTTATGGAGGCTAATGAGCAGGGAGGAGCTTCTCGCCAGGGCTGTCCCCTTGCGATCCTTTGATGTCCAAAGGGACAAAGAGAGGAAGGATCTGCAGCAATGGCTGGGGCTAAGGGAAGAAAATCAAAGAGAATTAACATGGCTTTGACATACAGGAAACCCTACAGGGGAAATGCACCTTGATTTACTGCTAACGCACTTTTAAACAAATAGAGACAAGACCAAAAGCATCAGTTGAAGACTTACCTACAAAATAAAAACCCCAAAATCTTAAACATCAAGCAGGCAAAATTTCCTTCTGGCTGTTCCATGGATTTGACATAATTTTCATCTCCAGAGCACAGAACGATTTTACTCTTCATTTCTGGTATCAGAATCCAGACTGTATCGGGCTTGTTCCTTCCCCAGTGGGTGATTAACAGTCTGTGGCAAAATCTCCTCTCACAACTGGGATGCTGCAGCAACGCATTCATTCACCAACAGATGTCTTCTCCACTAAGAGAAACACATTTGATGTTATAACTTTACTTACCTACCCAGTCTCTGCATTCACAGCCCTTAACTGCACAGTTAATTTCCCTACCGTGCTGTTTTTCTACGGCAGGGTCCTCACCGCTGCACCACATCTGTTCTGAAGCTGAGGACTGAGGCTGCTCTACATGCAGCATCTTTTCAGCTGAGCTTTATGAGTGAAAGCTGTTAATTGCTTAATGACACAGCCATGCTCGCGTATCATTTTACCGGCACCAAACTCTTTCAGCTGGCACCTTCCAGGGGTAACGCAAGTGATCCAAGAGTCTCATGATGGATCAGGCACTGGTTTTAGGCCTTGTTCAAGGCACTGCTCCTACTGAAGGAAGGCTGAGCAGAAGCTTGAGCATTTTCCCTTAATTAGTTTATTCTGCAAGTGTGACCATTAGCTTTTGTACTTATAAGCGCTTACAAGTGCTAACAGACAGCAATCAAGTCTCATGCTTCAGGGCACAAAACAGCCAGGACACCTCAGTGAAGAAGGGAGTTCTATGCATTCACATACAGAAATGCCTATACTAACATTTACAGGTCGAAAATGTTCAAAAAGTGGAGGTCAAAAGCAGCGTATCAGTCTCAATGGGCCAGTGCTGGATCCTGCCCAGCAAATTTAGGAGCTCTATTCATTTCAAAGAATTTACTATAAGGCTGTAGCTGATTCACAGTCTATAATAAAGTCTATAAATAAACATTTTTTTTGTCAGTGATGTTATTGGGACATTGGATTTTTAGTCTGACATGCAAAACGCAGTCTGAATTTATTTAGTCAGTTCCTATACCCGAACAACATCCCTTTAAGTTCTGTATTTACTGCTTTCTGGAGCATGCAATGCAAGCACATGTAAAGAGGACAAATAGAGGAGGGACTGGCTCTTTTCAATAGTATATTGAATTTAAGGCATCTCAGTACTAGGCAGGGAGAGAAAAGCCAATGCTTAGTGCGGCAAGGAAGAACGTTTAAAAGAAAGGAGTTGGAGAGTTTGAGAAGTCCTGAGGAGAATTTAATAGTGGGAGCTGGTCCGCTGGCTCCTGGCACCTTTGAAGGACCACATCCAGCCTTCCTGCCATCCCTTTAAAACTGCTGGATAATACAGAAGACCCCAGGCTTTTCTCCTCCAGCTAACTTGGGGACATCCAGGGCTGGGGAGTCTCAGTACCACTGAGGAGAGGACTATCATGTGGTGGAGCAACATCAACTTGTAGCTCAACTGGAGATTATTTATTTATTACGTATGTGGAAAAATAAATCAGAAGGGAAAAGATCAGCTGAAAATCGTACCAAGGTCAAATCTCCTCTGCTTGTACTTGCGCAGCCAGAACAGGATGCAGAAATGCTTTTCTGCTCTGCTACGAAAGGAAAGCCGGCATCAAATCTGCCCCCCTGCCATGCCCTGCTTTTCTAATGCTAGTATTTTAATTGTAGAAAGCAGAAGAGACAACCACAATCAGAATCTGAAAAGGAAAAATAGAACAAAAATTGGGTCATAGTCAAGCTAGCAGCGAGATGGATCAGCATCCCACACCGTTAGAAACTGCACCGCAGCAGCACTGGGAATTTCAGACTCTTCACCTGACAAGAGCGTGGGATGTGTATCATGACTTACTGCTTCTTCCACCAAAGGGTACGAGAGGGTCTCCTGCTGCCACTTCATTTGCACGCTGCGCACCAGCATGTCTAGAGAACACACATTTGCTGCAAGTACTCAAATCCTTTTGGCTTTTCCCAGCTGATCGATGGGGCAGGTGGAGTCATTAATTACCCATGACTAGTTAACAACTAGCTTTCTCCCAGCCATTCTAGTTCCACTGGAAAGGTTTTGAAAGTGAAAAAAAAAGTGAATTCGTTACTATTGCTGGAAAGCGTGGCTAACAGGAGCAATCCCCAGGAAATTCATCACTAGCAAAGGGGGAATTTAGCACATTACCCTCTTGTCCGCCTGTCCATGGAGCACCCTCAGGCAGTTTGCTGGGAAGTCAGAGGTGAATGTGCTAGTGTCTAACAATTCAAATTGGCAAATTGGAGGCTGGGGGTGTGGAAAGGGATGGGAGAGAGCGTGGACCTGAGGTGTGTGAGTCAGTGACATGCACAGCTCTGCTCCAAGCTCATTTACAGCAGCAGGTAAAAATCCTGCTGTGCCCAGCTCTAACAGTAGGCTCTCCTGCTCTGCTGAAGGGGAGGAGGTAGGGCAGTGCAGAAGGGAGGGGATGCGGGCTGACAAAAGCAGAGGCCAAGAGCTTTTGCTTTGCATCTCTTTGAGGAGGTGATTAGAAAGAAACATTCCCCTCTGGGTTTTGTAGTAAGGCAAATGTTTTCTGGCACTTCTCCTGCCTTAAGTGAAAATTTAACCCTTAATGCTCAACACGACTCTGTAGGGAACTGGTCTGCACACATACCCTCCCGCATTCCTACCTTCTGAGCTGGGAGCTCTGGGAGACAGGGTGATCATCTTGCCATCTCTGGCTGCTGTCTGGGGCTCTCGGGCTGCGGGAGAACAGATAACGTGTGTCAGCTAGCAGGAGGCTTGGGCTAGCAGGAGGTTTGGGCTAGCAGGATCCAAGTCTGGAAGCGGCTGCGCAGGATGCACCACCACCTCTGTCCAGGCAGAACGCCCAGGACAGCATCCTGCCCTCAGGGCAAGCTCAAGTGCAAGGCATAAAGTTACTGCCTGGGAGGCTGCTGAAATACAATAGAGTAATTTTTTCACAGAAACAGCCTTGGATTATCACTCGTGTATCAGCACTCGGGTGCAGTAACCAGTAATCCAATCCCCGCTGGCTTCCCTCTGTAGACAGGCTTGTGAGAAAGTGTTATCATATCAGCTTTAATAAAACTGGCCTTAAGTGAAGCAGGGTTGTCTGCCCGAGTTTGCACCAGCGAGAAAAAATAATGTGGAGAAGTGCAAACCGCATCTAAGAGATACTCCCCTCTGAAACGCGGGGATAGCCTTACTGCCATCTCAGCGGGATTCATTTAGCAGATTCCCACCCGGCACACGGAGGCCACAGTCCCTTGGCAGCTCTTTATGAAGGATACTCTGCCATCCGCACAGGATGAACACTGACAATGTGGAAAGACAGCGTGTCATTAGCAGGACCCAAAATAAAATAAACAGATAGCCCTACACTGATAGGTACTTATTTTCACACTTAATTCAAAACATTGAGTGGCCTCAGACTCTCCAGATGGCTTCAGAATCCACAAACCTGTCCCTTAAATACAGGCTCAGCTTGCTCCGGAGCAAACAGGGCCTGATTAAGCACACAGGGCCACGGGGAGGGGAAAAGCCGTGTTTTCCCAGAGAAAAAGCCTGATGAAACTATCGCTCCTACAGCTGTGCCAGCCTCGAAGCACATTGACTCCTTGTCCTTGCTAGTGATGGACATCTCATACAGAAAAAAAGGAAAGAGAAGTGCAGCTCCTCAGGCCAGACCGAGCTGACCGAGTGAACGGAGTCAGGACAGGGCGGCCGAGCTCTGCCAGCGTGGGCACAGCCCGAATTTGGGCACCTTTATCAGCAACTCTCTGTAGGCGGCTACAGGAATGGTAAAAGCCTGCAGAGCGTTTTGAGACCCTCTGAAGTAGTAGTACGTGTCATTTCCTATCATGTGGCGGCATAAGGAACAGTTCTACCCAGCTCCTTACGGCAGCTCACATAACACGGCATTTATTCTGATGGTGGGAAATGGCCCCTTCCCCCCGCCCCCCCTTTTTACAGTAGAGCTTGATTGATTTTCCTGGGAAAATTCATCCGGTGTCTTCAGGCACGTTACACGTCCCGCCCTGGGACCCACGCAAGGGGCCCTGCAGAAGGCAGACCTCTGTAGGGCTGAACACCCCATGCTGAGCCCCAAACTGTTTCAACCCTCAAATCTTCCCCGTGGTCTCAAAAAGCAAAAATCACATTTGGCAAAACAAAACGGTTGGTTGGAGCGGGCCTGTTGGTAACAGCTCAACGCTAATTCCCAACAGGATCCCTGGACGGAGGGGCAGTGTGCTGGGGGGACCGGCCACCTGCCCGTGCCCACCCTGAAGGAGGCTGTATTTCAGCAGGGATGGGATCCGTTTTGGAAGGGGACGTGCGAAAGCGGCTCAGGTAAATGAAAAGTTATGCATTATAAAGTTTAAGGCCAGGCTTTTCCTCTTGCAGGTCTGTGGATTGAGGTATCTGGCCGCAAAGCTGTGCTCCTGAACTAAAGGAAAAAGAGGATGCTCTTCTGCCTCCCCTTCATCATATCCGCCCTCCCCAGCCCGCCTGGAATATGCACCCTTCGCCCAGCAGCTCGTTAGCATTGAGACAAGAAGGGAAATACTTAGCAGCCACTTAACACTGAAGGCTGAGTTTGGCCTCAAAGGCTACAGTCCAGAGTCAAATGCAAAATATTTCTGTCTAGAGCTCTTTCAAGTTTTCACAGACTCCTGATGTTAGGTGCACTGTTTTCCTGCCAACCCATTGTGTTCCCCAGACACAGCTCAGCACTCGTCCCACTCAAATCCACAAGATATACATACGGAAAGGACCTCGCAGCAGCAAGAGCAGCTTGGCAACACGGCGCAGGAAAGGGCCACCAAGCAGGACGGTGCAAGCGCTGCCCTTCCTCCCCTCCCTGAGGAAGGCTCTCTTCCTCCTGGGGACCAGCAACCCTCCCAGGACCCACTGGTCTCCATCAGGAGCCATAAAGGATCAGCCTTAGAAAATAGGCAGCAAATAGCTCTGGCTTAACATCCATACATAAATACTTTTATATTTATACGCATGCGCGCGCACTCCTATGCAAAGAGAAGCGTCATGCAGAGCTTAAAAATTGCTGGCAGTTTACTTAATCATGAATTGAGAGCAGGAGAAAATCCCGAGCAGAATGGATTTTGCTGGACAGAAGCCCCGCTGACAACGCTTCCGCAATCTCGGTTAAACAAGCCGACGTTTTCAGGAAAAAGCAGCAGCTCAAACCCAGAAACTTCTACCTAAACTTTTTGGACTTTCGAGATTGCAGATACGCCGTCGTGCTACTTTGGCTCCTGCAGAAGATTATTTTTGTTGGTACACAAGCATTTGTAAAGCCATGAAATCAACAGGTGAAAAGCCAGACTTCAATCACGCAAGCCAGTTTGCAAGCTAATTTGTTTAGCCAAGGCAGATTTATTCTATCAGTTTCATAAGGAAGTTTCCTTACACTGTTCATCACAGTAAGGTTCCCATCAAACCAGGACATCAATAAACAGTGTAATTCCCAAAGGAACTACCTTCAAAGAGCAAATGAAAATTATAAAAATGGTTGTGAGCTCTACAGAGCTGAGTAGAGCTCAGTTCCTCCGACATCACTATTGACTCTAAAGAACTTTTTGAGGAAGATAATTAACGCTACCAGAAAGCATGAGAGCAAAGAACAATTAAACCGTACGCAGTAAATTTTGATTCAATGCATTTTACAATAAATCATGTTTCATTTTACTAAGATTTTATTACTGCATATTTATTTTCCTTTTACAGTATTATTTATCATTTCTTTAAAAAAAAAGAACTATAAAAAAAATACAGCCATAGGATACCTACAACTGCACACACATCTCACAGGAAGAAGGGAGCCGAACCCACAGGATGTCTAACTGGCCTGCAGGGTCTGAGCTGAGCTATTTATAGGATCTCCCATAAAATCAAAATGAACACCAAGGCAGATTCATGCAGTACATCTCACAAGACACTTTTTGAAAGCTGATAGAGAGCAGCCCGATGGGACATACATAATCTGTAGGAAAGTCTGAAGTCAGTAACAAAGAGCTGGAAATATATATTAATTTTAAGCAGAAAGTCCTTGGATAAATTCTGACCTGTACTTTTTCTCACCCAACTTGTTCATCACCTTGTAGCAAAATGATACCAGGGTCCACAGTAACAATATTCAGGTAGGAATCTTTCAACATCACTGATAATATCAAAAAAGCACCTGTCAGATTTCATGGATTCCTCAAATCAGCAGTGGCATGAGGCTGTCACAAACATACACAAATGGACATAATCAATCACAGCTACCACTTTTTCCTGCAGTCCCTAATCTGTCTAGATTTTTTCCTCCATTCTTCTCACATAGGCAAATCCCTCATACCCATCCTTTGTTGCAGTCATGGGCCAGGGTACAAACTCCAGGCAGGATCACAGACCCACGGCTCCCTCCCCCTACCCAGCAGATTGTGAAATGTTTATGACCTGGCTCTTATGGCTCTAGAGGTGCTGAATGGCCTTTTCCCCCCCTCCCAAGTCTCAGCTCCTGATGGGCAGCTACAGACCAACTTTTAGCCGGTTTGGTCCGTAGTTGTGGATTTTATTGCCCAGTTTGTCTCTTCAGCTCACATTTGTAAGCTCCAGAGTAGATTTTTCCCTGGGTAACACTCTGCAGCTCAAAGAACTCTTCTTGTTTTTATTACATCCTTAGTGTTTAAAGGGATATTTAAACCTCACAATGCTCCCTGCTGTGAATATAAAAGCCTAGCATCATTTTGGAGAGATGTGTTTAGAAAAATAAATTAAAAATTAGCCCTGCTATAGTGGACAAATGCTTCTAAGTTGTTAAGAACATCAGGCACTTGAATGATTTTGAATACATTGGTTGCATGACTTTGACCTATCTGAATAGTTATACAGACAAGTCCCATTTGGACTGAGGACAACAGAGGTGTGCAATGACTGCATGATACTGAAAATACTGGATTTCATCTACTTAGGCATAAATGACTTAGATTTCTTCTCCTCTCTAACCTAGTGATGACTAACACACACATACTAGGTACCACTCTTAAAAACACAATCTTTGCTTTTGTGATGGCAAAACTGTTTTTAAATGACCGGTACTTTACAACCTAATCTATGCCTGCCGACCAAATGTAGATGCAAACAACGGTATCATGTAAATTCAACAGAAATATTTAAATTCTGCTGAGAAGAGCGCTGGGGAAATCGAAGTCCTATTTGCGAGCAAGCGTTCTTTGTGAGCACAGATTAGATGGTTATCAATAATGAGGTCTCTGGTTTTGCCACCCCCTAATACTGCAGGGTGCTACTGCTGGGGTCAGACTGGGTGAGGGTTAAGCCTGCCTGCAATGCAGGTTTGGACTCACTGCCAAGGAGCTCACCGCACTCCTCCTCCTTGCTGCCAGCTTGCTTTACTGCTTGGTGCTGCTCAGTTTCTTCCTCTTAATACAAAGTAAAAAACCCAAACAGTCAGACTCTCACAGGGTGCAAGGACTGCTCACACTTACGCATCTACTACAACGTGCGCCTTGCGGCCCATCCTTAGCTCCGACTGATGCTTTTCTCATGACCAAGGCATTTAAAAAGGAGCTTTCCTGTTTGGATTCTTTGTAGACGACTATTATGTTAACTCACATTGCAGTCATTCCCTCAGACAGAGCATTTTCAAGAAACCCACAGGACCTAACTCATCTGTACGACTTCCACGCTTCTGCCAAGTTGGGCTGAAACCAGGAGACTGGGTTAAAAAAATTATTAGGAAGGAAAAACAGACAGTAAGACCAAGCCGGGCTTTAGATACATTTCACATATACTTGTTAAGGGCCAGTTATGACAGGACAATTCAGCGTTTAATTTTCCTGCCTCTCTACAATGTTCCTGCCAATGAATTCTGGGTGATCAAGAGCTAACCTGAAGCAATCTCAGAAGAAATGTTGAGAATATTCCTGCACTCTGGGGAATATCCCACTGCAACGGTCTGAGGTTTCAAAGGCTTCTACTGGACAACGCTGTGGCAAAATTCCATTCTAGGGGTTTTTATTATGTCTAAAGTAGGAAAAGTGATCAATTATATTAATCGTACATATACTCTAACTTAAATTAATTAACTGAAATCGTCCATACTCTAACTTAATGATGTTAGAGTCCAAACTTCTGCCCATTTCTCTCTCCCTGCTTATACACATTTTGCATTGAGAGATGTTCCTTTGTCCCATGCAAAGTCGAAGATGGATGGAATGAAAAAAAGGAGATTCAAAAGGTCACCTTGGAATTGTGATAGGCTGTCGTGGCCATAAAAACCACGTCTAGGAATGCACAGGCAGCTGTTGTGCTCCAGGGTAAAGTGCAGGCATCCATACTGGTCAGCACCACATGGAACCTGGGCTGGTACTTGTGCACAAAGTGTGAAATGCTCTGGAGCCAAAGAAAAAATAAGCCATCAGGAGGACTGGACAATGGTATCAAAGCTGTGCATCCCTGCAGTCAGCTGTGGTTTCGGAGAAGTTGCTAGTATTCTACTTCATTTTCAAATAACTTCTCACGGACCAGAAGGAGCCTACCAGATTTAAAGAGCGCTGGTGCTCTACAGGCTTGGGAGGACTGGTTTAGATTATCAGAAACCTGAGGCAAAATTTGAAATCTAAGCCTGTTCGTGGTCCCCTCTGACGTCTCTCTGACCTCTTTGTCTTGTATTTCCTCTCCAAGATGGAACTAATCCTTCTCCTCCCTTCGCATAATATTGTCAAGGAGTTGTTCAAGGGAGGACTCCCTGACTACTGCGGTTCCTCACCTCTTTGTCTATATTTTTCCCTAAGACTTGCTCAGTATCATTTAAACTTTTCTTCTGAAGACAGTGATGTTCAGCAATATCCACCTATAAAAAACATGGTAACATTAAGGAGGCTACAATACAGAGATAGTTCACGTGGTTTTCTGCAGTAAGGAAGCAGTTTCCAACAAGGAAACAAAAGCAGCCAAATATAACCACAGGATGCATACATGAAAATAGCATATAGTTGAGCAGGAAAGTGGCAGGGCTTCTTTCTGTTAGTCTGCTGTAAAACAAAATGGTAAAGCTACATGTAATCCTTATCACCTCATTATCAAAGCTCCTGGGGAACTGGAGGGAGACTGGATGAACTGAACATCAGAAAAGATTAGAAGAGTTGGCGAGTAAAGCTTCACTGACGGACGGCGCTGCGCACAAAGAAGAAGTGAACGTGTCTGCAGGGTGTAAACATACAGATGACAGAGGAATTAATATGCTACAAAGGGATATGATTATCTTCATTAGTAGGGGTGAAAATGAGAGCAAAGCAATTTGAGTATCCAGGAAAAAACATACTGGCGGTGCAAGGGCAGCCTGTTCACAGAATAAGAGGCAAAGCCCTTATTGTATTAGACTTTTAAATGATTTTTGCATAAACCAGTGGTATGGCAGAGAACAATCCTGCCTTCGCAGGAACGCTCTCAGATGCCTGCTTATCTTATCCCTATGATTCTTCGAGCAAATACTAAATGAGCTCTGGGACCACAAAGCAGAACGTATGTTCTCCTGGCATATGAACAGACCGCTTCCCGGTGCAACGTAACAGGGGCTTACTCACGGACTGCGGATTAGAGCACTACACATGTGACACAGGTTCAAGCAGAAGGAAATGTCCAGGCTTCTCTTAGATGATCACGCTGCTCCAGAGCTTTACTGGTGATCTTAATTGTCTGGAAGTAGACTGTTTCTTTCTGCCAGTGACTCCTAAGAGCTGGAGAATCTGGATGAAGTGTCTGGGGAAAGGGGGGGTCAGCCTTCTCAACAGCTTCCCACTTGTAGTGGGCATTGTCCAAAGGTATGATGTTCATCAGCATCAGAGAGACAGAGTGAGGGCCCAGGTCTGAAGCTAGCAGTTGCAAGGAGGCAGCATGTGTCTGCACAGCAGGACAGAGCAGAAGGACCTGTTGTCACTGCAGGGTTGATACTAGAACTTACCTAGTGCTCCACTAGAAGCAAAAAGTGCAACTGCCAATAGAACATGCCAACACACAAAGTCTTCCTCTCTACCCACTCTCTTCATCTTCATTTGTCTCTTGGGACAGTAGCTCTGTCTCTCCTCCAAGATGATTTGCTCACATCATACGCTGATACATTTCAAAGCTGGCCAAGTTTTTTAAGAGGGCTCCAGAGCTGAAACATTGATCATCCAGAAGGGAGTCAGAGCGCAAATCAAGTGAAATGCAAAAAGAAAGAATCTTTCACGCTCCAGTTTGAACCTCAACAACAACCCCGAGCAGTGGTCAGGCCTGCCTTTTGTTCAGCATCTTGATGATGGAGACCCAGTGTCAATTAACAGGGAACAAACTACGGCAATCATGCTGAATTTTCCTCACCAGATTCTCTGCTAGATGTTTAGGTCTCACAGTATATATAACCATTTCACTGCAGTCTGAGGTGATAAAATCATGAGCATATTAGGCAACTCATATGACGGACCTCTTTCTCCTACCTGGCATTGTTGCCGGTGTTATTTGTCACTGGCCAAAGCTGCAGCTGTCGCAAGGCTGGTGCCTGTTTTGGCACTGGTGCTGCGAGCCATCTGCAGACAGGTTTCCTGAAGAACCCTAGAGAAGAAGTGCAGAAGGGCTCCATAACTCCTGTTTTAAAAAAAAAAAAAGAAAGAGAGAGAGAGAAAAAAAAAAGTGGGTAGATGGGGGAAAATGTATGGAGAAGTGAGGGTAGGGGAAAGAAGGGGAAAAATAAAAGGTAAGATGCAGTGAAGAAAAAAAAAAGTAACAGGCTGTGCATGCTTCTGCCATTGGTATCCTCTTGCTGGGCTCAGGGGTGCTGCCATCAGCTTTTGTACCCAGCTGAGGATTTACAGAAATAAAATCCTGTATTTCCACACATCATAATTCAGCAAAGACCAGCTATTGACTCCCAAGGGAGGTGTGACCGCAATCTAAATGTTGCTGAGCCTGGTAGAGCACTCCTTCCCCACTCCTAGTCCTAGGCCAGAGTGATGGGAAAGGTGACAAGTTATTGAGCCACTGGGCTTCATCTCCCAAGAAGTGCCCTTGGGTGACAGTGGAGATACACTAAAGCTGACAGCCATTGTGTTAGGGCTGACAAAAGATTGATCCATGGATGAAAGCAGCAGTTTCTCTGCAATTCTGAAGCACAGAGTTTACTAGCTGTTCTCCTCTCTGCTTTCAGAGAGCCTCAAAGAGCCCTCCAGGGAGATAAAAGGACTTCAGTTTACACAAACCATGTTCATTTAATTTATTTAACTCATGTACAGTGTTCATGATTCACCAAGTCATTTTCCATGTCCTGAAAAACTCCTGCCACAGGCAGCTCCTCCCTCCTTCCCTCACAACTTTCTTCTCTATCCCTTGTTACCCAAGGGCAGTCCAGAAACAGAACATTCCCCATCCTGAAAAGCCTTCTCCTTTGAGGAATCCAGCCCAGGGCTGTTCTTGCAACAAGCGACCAGGACGGACAATACCTCCCTCTCTTCTGTTTCAGCCCTAAAGTTCACGGAAGCGCCAGATTCAGCTTTGCAAACTGAAGTCCTTTCGTCCAGAACTGACAGCTCCGGTAGAGGCAGAAGGTGGTACGTCTCATGGATTCTGGAGAGGGATATGTCTGTCTTTGCCTGGTGAGGTCAACCTTGAGATTGACTTCCCACCTTTCGATACCTGGGTTATGGTCTCTGATTAGTCCCACTGACTCATCATTTAAAGGCGACTGCAGAGAACTAAAACTCACGTAACGACGGATATTGAGGAAGGGGACTTGTCAGGTTCTGGTTTAGCACTTACTGCCTGCGTTTTTTCTTGCCTGAATACGGATGAAAATATATTTGCAGAATACAGGTTCTTTTTCCATTTGCAACCAGGATCAGGAAACTCTTAATAAAGGAAATAATTACTGTTACCTGCATGTCCTAACTGACCAGCTCTGGCTCCTGCAGTGCAGCCATTGCCAATGGTTTTGTGACACAAGGAATTACAAACGGTTTCTGTGCAACACCCACACGAGTCGTTTCTCTCTTGCGTTAGGTGAGACACTGACAATGAGCCTACAGTGGGCTTGTCACAGTTAAAACGTTTTCTGACTAGCCCGGCCTCACAATTTGTTTGCCACCCTCAAAGTTAAAACTGAAACTTGCATCTTACTAACATTTTACTCAGCAACATACCAAAGGTACTTATGCCTCAGTCTGTTTCTGTTCGCAGAGAGGAAAGTTACACTAACGGCTGAAGCTAGCGTGGGAGACACTTATTCGTGAGCAAACTCTCCCTAGGCTGAAGAACCCTGGGCTTCCCGAAGGCAGTTCTACCTCAGCTTTTCCAGAAGGTCTTCTTCAGAAATGGAATTAGGCCCTTAAGAAAGCTGTTATTTAAATGTATTTGCCAGTAAGAGATCATCTAAATACACCTCAATGTACTTGCGCTCTCATTCCCTGTTTAGCCAAACAATGGTAATAGATTTTCTTCAGCAAACAAACCAGAATTCAGCAAAAATAAAAGCAGCAAAATCAACCTGCTCCCCCCTCCCCATCATCCTCCGCCAGCCAAAATACTAAATCTACATCAGCATTTTGGCAGTAAGGAAATATCCTCAAAACAACAGTATCGCAGCAGTAATGTCGTCTGCTTTGGAAACGTGTTACCTTGATGTTTATATAGCCACAGGAGACTATTCAACAATGGCAATGTGTTAATTCCATTGACATTATCGCTCAAATTCAGTCACAGGGGTCGGTGAATTCTTTTTTTACATGGCTCTTTCATCTAAAAGAGAATAAAGCAGGACATAATGGATGGTTAGTGACGTATTGTTAAATGGTTACAAGACACAGGAAATTTCAACTAGGGAATGGGGAAAACTGAAAAATCTAAGTAAGTCTTGATTATAAAAAAAAGACTTGATTTTGCTGCACTGAATTATGCCAATTTCTCAGCAATCAGAGCTAAGGACTCTCCAAAAAACTGAGCATGTTCTACACTTACACGAGCAGACACTTGTCAGTCTTCTCCAGAATTCTGCTCACGGGAAGCTCTGTGTTATTCACCATGACAAAAACTCAGGTGATTTTCTGTATTGCTCTTATTTAACTCAACTATAGGAGCAGTTGCTAGTGGACATTAATATTCGTTCACTCAAAATGAAAAAAGCCATACTTTTAACTAAAATTGGTTAGAAGATAAAATCCTAAACAATTTAAGATATATAAAAATGTCCTAGCTTTAAATTCAGTGGCATTTGGGGATGTTTGGTTGGTGGTTTTTTGTTTGGTTTTTTTTGTTGTTGTTGTTTGGTTTTTTTTGTTTTGTTTTTTTGGGTTTTTTTTGACAAGTAGTTTCCATTTTATGGAGAGGAAAATGGAAGATAAATGGTTAATCAAAAAACTCACCAGCTAGTGGGACAGCTCTAATGCACAATTCAGTTCTTTAGACCCTTATGATTTAACCAATAAATCAACGGTGTTATTATGAAATAGGTGCGGGAAAGTGAATATTGACAAAGCCCAGATACAGAACCCACCAAGAATGAGCCAGCTCCTAGTCCATCGTATTCAGTAAACATCACCAGTTCTGCTTCTACTGTGCTGAGAGCCACCAGGATTTCCTTGCTGAAACAGTATTAACCACTGAGGATGGGGGAGAAAAGCTGTTAAAGAAAATGATATTCCTAATAAACACCTTGCCCCAGGGATCACACAAAGACAGACATCACTAAATGGAACTTCATTTTATGACCTCCCTTCCTGGATCTTACATAGATAATGCCAGTTGCTCTCCAAAGTTCATCTGTATGTCAGAGCCATTGTTTCAGGGGGAATTAATTGGGGAATTTTGACTGCCTTAGTACAGTTCTCAAATTTACGTAGCACAATTTTAAAACTACATTTTGTTCCTGTTTACTCTGATTGATTTGTTATCAACATTGCCGTTTTATTTGCACACACTCCCATACCCAAGCCTATTCTTTATAGTCACTCCGTTTCCCACAAATTTCGTTTGGGCTGAAATTTTTACCAGAAGAGATACTTCCACCTTTCTTTGGCCTTTTGTACTTTTCAGTGGTTAACTGTGAACTTCTGAGTTTGCAAGTACTAAGGAAGTTAAGTCTATTTATTTTAAAGCACCTGCTTTTGATGGAAATTTTAGTTGCAGAAATACTTTAGGTCACTGAAGAAATTGTATACAATGTAAGTCTACGGTGAAACATAAACTGATTATGTCCTTCGTTATCTTCATTGAAATCAACAGTAGTCATTTATATTTAGGTACCTTGCTGAATCAGGCACATATTTTAGAAGAAACACTGTCATCCTCCTCTCTCCCTCTTCCCCAGCAGACTCTCTGCACTTTTCATATTCTTTACAGCTACTTTTCCATTTGTCTTCACAGTGCCAGATAACAGGACAGTTGCTACACCGCGCTGTCTTCGTATCCGAGTTGCCATTACTGAAATGTGACCACACGCACAAACCGGGCATTGTAACGGTGATATAAGTATTTCTGAGTTTCACTGAAATGTCAAGAAGTTCATCTTATTAAAAAAGCAAATGCAGCAGGAAAAAAAAATACATATGAGCACATACTATTTACTCTCTCTCACATTTTAATTGAATGATCAATTGTCTAAAAGTGGACTCGTTCATTCAGCCGTAACATCTCCAGAGCAGCCATCTGAATTATGTGCAGTTGTCGAAGGACCTCGCGTCCGCCTCTCAGCAGCTGCGGGGACGCAGGTCCCAGGGGCTGAGCCGGGGGAGCTGGGGGAGGGTTGGAGTGGCGGGGGGGGGCTGAGCACCCACCACCCCAGCTGCACAGGGACATGCTTGTGGCTGAGGGGGAGGCAGTGGAAGACATCGAGGGATTAAGATGACTCTGAGACTGCAGGCTTTCTAGCAGTCCTGCACCGCTTTCGCATTTTTCTTATGTTGAGAAAATCCACTATATTAACAACTTCCAAAAAAAAGCACAGGCCTCGTAAAATTTGCCATTGTAGGAGAAGCTTTGCTCAGTTCATTGGAAGACGGATTTCAGAGACAGTGAAAAACATCAGGGTACATCCAGGAGTGTACCACTAAATGCACTCGGCTTGTTTGGCTTCTGTAGCAAGATGCACAACTAAACCGTGAGCTGACGGCACTGCCCAGATGCCAACGGCTACTCCTACCTGCACCGGCAGAATTTAAAGGCTTCTTTATGCTAGCAAAGCCAGGGGACCAATGGACCCCGGCTATCAGTAAGAAACTCCCGCACTTCTTTTTGCGGCAATACTTTATGGCGTGCAATCCCGAGCTGCTGTTATGTTCAAGAAAGCCAAATTGAAAAATCATCTTGTACCACTGCTACTTGCTGTGAGACAACACGTCAGACTCTTTGTTTTGCTCCCAGGAAAGCCCATTTACTTAGTAAGTATAGGAAGCATTTTCAGCAGTGCAGTCTGTTGGGAAAGCCAGAGCAGCACTCTTATTTGTTTGAACTTGCATTGATCGCTTGAGGGCATAGCGTTGCAAATTCATGTTGTAAGCTCAGTAACTTCCACTGTGAATTTCTAAACCTTATTTTTTTTTTTCCTAACCCATTCTAACTTAATGGAAATGTAATACACAGTCTAGACATTCCTAAGTGACAAATTTCCGTATTCAAACTTCTGCTTTCTGACATTCCTATAGCATGGTTGTTTTATAAGTCAGCTCAATTAACAAGTTAAGCTATTCTTTGAGAATACATCCAGTGCCATCTCTTAAGGGGAAAAGAAAATGATCATTGCAATCTTATTGAAGGAGTTACGTTTTATGTATACTTACACATTTAGAAGAGAAAATGTGACTCTTCATTTTAGTGTGTAGCTTAAAGAAATTAAATCTCTGGTGTGACTTGCATTACAAGGAATCAAAAAAACACTTCTGAAGCATGAAGCTAATTATTACTAATTATTACTGAACAGTATGTGTTCAGGGCTGTATTAGATAATAGTTCATGCAAGGCATATTTGCAAATAAAACTCTGTTGCATATTATTTCTTGTGAACAGTCCTCTGTATCTGTCAAATAACTCAGAGAAATAAAAAGCAAAGAATGTGAATATGTGGACAGGTTCTTAAGCTAACTGCAGTTTTACATAAAAATTCAGCATTTGCACAGGAAGCACTATGTCTAAAATACCTTTGGCCTGCTACGTGGCCTTTCACTTGTAGTTAGAATAATATCACTCTAACTGAAATTAAGTGAATACCATTCCAATGTGGTTCTTATATGCTTATACCATAGATGAAATTTGGTTTTATTCCATTTATGCTGGGATGCGCTTTTGTTTGTAGTGTCTCTGAAAGAGAAGGCAGAGAAAAAAAAAAAGGCTGAGAAATAAAATTTGAGAGGGGGATATCCGTGTCTAATCCGAGAGTAAGACCCACTTTTTACCATATATGTTGACTTGGTTTTAGATCGGCAGTTTCCTTCAATAAGACAATGTACTTAGAGGGGCATTGTGAGGCGCTCCTCCCACTGGGATTATATAAATTGAATGTTTTTGTACCAAGCTATACACACAATCATTTAATTGCACAGATAAACCTTAAAGGCAGGCAGAAGTTTGATTTTCCTTTTCCTCTTGGTAGAAGTGACTTTGTTTTTCTGATTCTGCAGGCAGTTTGCGGCCTCCGCTCCCCCTCACTATCCCCTCTCATGTGCCTTTCTGCCAGATGACCACAGCCCGCGGTCTGACCTCCGGGCTACTTTAGGTAACACGGATTGTTATACAAGATCTTTTCCAAGCTTGAAAACTACATATTTCTTCCATCTTTTTCATACACGTTTTTTGTCCCTAATTAGAATCTTACTTTAACAAAACTATCTCAAAACAGTTTTACAGATCCTCGACTTGCATGTTTGTCACCTACTCTTGGGCTCACTTACACTGGTACAAACCCCACGCCACTGCGATGAACTAAGACTGAATTAATCAGGATTTATACTGATGAAGTTGAAAGCATTATTTGAGTCCTTTTAAACAAGATTAACTGTCAAAGATGCTCTTCCTCTCCCCCATTATAATATGCTGCATATTAAGAAAATGGAAAACGCCCAGTAGACTTTTTACAGCAGAATTTTAAAAAAAACAAAACAAACCAAACCATAGTTGTGGGGCAAATAGATTTCTTGTGAAAAGCAAGTATACAGCGCATCCGTTTTCCTGCTAAGTTGCAATATTAATGGTAACAAAGCGAGTTTGCTTTTTTTTCTTCTTCTTCTGTGGCCAGGAACATGAGACAGAATCCTGTAAACAGGCTAGGAGGATTCTCATTCCCTCTGCTTTGAATCAGACTATACATTATGAAAAGGACATACGGTACAGCAGCAGAAGGTCCTTAGAAATAAGTGAGGTCAAAACCAGCAATGTAAATTAGTCTTTCAGAAGATAGATGGTGGTCATCCATTTTAGGGTTTGGGGTGGGGTTTGGTTTTTTCCCTTCTTCCCCTTTTTTTCCCTTTTTTTCCCCTTTTTCTTCTCTGTCCTAGGGCCCCCTCTAGTGCTGCCAGAGCAGGCAGCGTAGGTCCCAAACCACATGGGATGAACTTTGGGCACATGGCTATACAGAGGGATTCCAGCCAGACCTGCTACATGCCTTGTTCTTATTCATACATGACGTTTTATTAGGGATAAATCTATCCATAGGATATAAAATATTTTTGAGATAATATACACAAAAGTCCCTTGATATCCGTAGCTACTGCGCTGTTGCATCCAAGCATTGCAAGGTTGCAACGTGAGCCTGCATCGGAGCCTCTGCAAGCATCGAATTCCTAAAGACATGGCAAACAGCTTGTGTGTGCTTGGTATAGATGGCTTGTGGGTAGTATGGGGGGCTGGAGGGGAAATCAAACAAATGTGCATGTTCCATATACAGTCTCTAAGGCCCCAACTCTTTTTTAGGGGTCACCTGTGGCCAAAAGAAATCCACAGGCAGCAAGATACCCACGTTATCTGAACAAAGCTGTGCAGAGGCTGGGGAGCTCTAAGACAGCTTTGAAGACTGTGGAATAGGAGTTCTGGAGTTGGCTAACAAGGGTTTGCTGATGGGTGTCATCCTCATACATCCATTAGATAAATGGCAGCAGGAACACAAATGTCTACCCAAGGAGAGATGTGTCTTTAAATCTCTGGTGAGATTTGCCTGGAGTCTCTTAAGTATTAACATGAGCAAGCCATTCAAGTGACGGTAGGTTGTCCTCCAGGAGCCAACAAGCCTCCGATGCTGGTCTGTTACCCTTCGCAATGCTACCTGTCGCACTGCGCCCTGCAACAACAGCCGAGAGTCCCACAGGGAAGTTCTCGCAAAGCCATAACTTGGGGTGGTACAGCCTGTGGTAGAATACCCCAAGGTTACTCCCAAAATCCTGACACGTGCTTCAAAGCTTAGCATTAGTGGATTCCTAGTCATCAGCTAGAAGAAAGGGAAAGATGGCAATTAACACTCAACACCTACACTGACGTTCTTACCATCATCTTCAACTGCAACAACAAAGCTGCTTCATCCCAGCTTTACAGGACTAAGTAAGAAATCGCAAAATTCACGTTTGCTGCTTTTTCTTCTGAGCATCACATTTAACCTGCCATCTTTTCCTTTAAAAGATATGACAAGCATCTGCAGGAAGAGAAATGAGCTATGCTTACTGTATAACACTGTACACACAAGCTACGTACACCACAGATTTTTCACCTTCATTGAAATACCAACACCACTGCCAAAACCAGACAACTGAATTTAAAACAATGGTGTGATCCCACGCTGGATGGCAAGACTTACATCTATTCTCACCTGGCCCCTCTGTTTCCATTCAGGGTCTGTTCTCACCTGGCCCCTCTGTTTCCATTCAGTCCATTTTGTCTCCTAATCAGCTTGGGCTGCCATGCCTTCCGCATCTTTTCCTGGTCCCCTTCTCCCTCACCATATGGTGTTTATTTTGGCTGAAAAAGACATTAATTTCATTATTCATGAGGACATCTCATTCCAATTACCACCCTCCGCCCCTCAAGACACAACAACTGACAAATCCTAGTACATGATAAAATTAAGGAAGATACTCGCTATCTTCCTTGATTCAGTATTTTGGTTGTGCAATGAAACATTATTAACTTCTGAAGAACAGCATTTTTCAGACGGTGGGCAGAAGCCACTAATGCCAGCTGTGCCCAACAAAATTAAGTCTTAGTAAAACACTAGTGTCTGCCTCAGAGGGACGAATTCTTAGTTGTCTTAACTATACATAGATTATATAATTCTTGTGCCAGGAAATGTAATTGCATTAAACACACCCAAATCCCAGTACCAGACATTTTAACAATGGTGACCAGTGGAAGATAACCTTACTAGGTGTAAAAACAACGCCCAGTAACCGCACAGAAAGTGTATCAACTATCCACAAATTACTCTCAACATCCGATTCAAAATGTTTCTTTTTCCATTTGCTTTGGAACAAAAATGTTTTTGTTATTTGCCTGGAAGTCGTAACAGTTTGGCTTTTCAGCAGCCAAAAGGATTTGCTTTTTAATCAATTACTGCGCAGGGGGAGAAGGAAAAGCCTCTCCCTCAACCCACTTGTTCACAAACCTTACCTTGAACTTACCTTTCAGTTTACTTTAGGCACCAGACATTCCTGTCCCTGTAGCTTCACAAGGAAAAACCAAACCAAACCAAACAAATACAAAAGCAATATACTTCAGTAGCTGCCATTTATTTGTCTGGTGCATTAAAAAGACATCTGGGAACACTGACATTTCAAAAGCAACGGTTACCCAGTAAATCCTGAAGACAGATTTGTGTTTACATTTAATACACAACTTGGTAAGCTGCACCTTGCCTATACTTCGATTTCAAGCTTTTCCAACTAGGTTTAGACTGAAATAAATTACTTCAAGTAAACTCATAGCTAACTGAAGTTTTACCATAATGCTTTTTTTTTCTTGAAAATTCCACAAAATTATATTGCCACTCTTCAGAAGATGCCGTATTAAGTGAAAACTTCTGTTTGTAAGGATCTGAAGTTCTTGCTCCAAGTACCTTTAGGGATGGTGCTTCAGACAAACATTGTACATCAATGCATACAGGGATACTGGCATCTTCACTCCAGAATACAGCCCCTTGAACTGAAGAACCACATAAACTGTACTTACAGCGAGACGATTTCACGCCTAGAGAAGAAGGGCTCCTTTAGCATACATCAGCAGTACTACCCATTGTGGGAGATGGCCCACAGCTGAGCAACACACTATTCAGTCATGAGCAGAAGGGCAAGATTTGAAGGAGGTGGCCTGTGCAGTTCAGTCTCAGTAACTTCTTGAGAAAATGTCCTTGAGCTACCCAAGAGCATAATGGGAATAAAAGATAATAAATTAAAAAAAAAAAAATAAAAAGGAAAAACAGGTAAGAGTTCTGAATATAGGATAAAGCAAGCTGCACAGTTGTGTAGTTTGAGGATTAAAATGAGTTTACAGCAGATCAGCAAAGTTCAGCTCGCTCTGCTGACAGGAACAGTCTCGCTTACTGTTCTAGCTCTCCTTAACCAAGAAAAAATTAAATCCTTCTGAAAAAGCAGGACTAGAAGTCAAAAGAAAGCTCAAGATCAGGCATTTCTGTAAGTTCTGAAGGGAAAAAAAAAAAAAAAAAAAAGGCAAAACGCCTAATGCCAAGGAATCCTTAAGAATAGTAAAGGGAAACAACCATTTTCAGTGACCAGATTCAATTAAGAAAATCAAATGCTCTATCTTCATATATCAAACCCACACTAGAAGTGCAGATTTAAGAATTTAAATGTGATCTTAAAGTTAGCCATACATTTCAGCATACACATGAGCCAAAAATCCTATGTAGTCTATTCTATTTGGGTGAGCGAGCCCTTTTCAGAACTACCATCCAAGTAGCGTTCCATTTCTCATAAGAAGCTGACTTCTCTTTTCCTGTGCTATCTTCTAAAAAACCAAAGATCATGCCTGATTATCTAAAGCAACCTGAGCCCATTACCAGTCAATGACTATATAGTTTGCTATACACTCCTTTTTACTAACTTACGCCAAATTAAAGAGTAAACACTGAAAACACATTACTCCGGAAAATACCCATTTGCTTTTACCATTCAGTTACCTGATCTTTCCACATCAGTTGCATCCAGCTTACCTATCACTTGTAGTAAGTGGACTAGTCACATGAACAGTTGCCAATGTGCTTAAAATGGACATGCTCACTTGCTTATAAATTACATTTTGTTCAAAACAACCGAACTAGAATATGAGAATAAACATGCAATACGAAGTTTGATGCCGCTTCTTTTTATCCATGGTCCATTTACCATCCTTACAGTGAACGAGAGCAATCACTGTAATAGTGGATTAAATGCTAATTTGTACAGCCAAATATTCTGTGCAATCCTGTTTACCATGTGTTGTCTTCCCCCTTATGTTGTGCATCAGCATTCCAAGATACTCCGATAAGTGAAAAAGAATTCAGATCACATCTTGGTGGGGAAGAGAACCCGCTGCAGGCAACCTTGGCCACACTGGTTGACCTGGGTTCTGGGTCACACAAGGCCAAACCCATCCAAAGAGCTCTGGCAGTCTTCAGAAAACGAAGAGGCTTCTCCCCACCCCCCTTCCTCCACTACTTTCTTACCCAAGAAATAAAAGGAAGGGAGGAGGAGCACTTTTTCCAGAACCATGGTACACTGCCCTCTCGGATGAACAGAGACAACAGTACATTTCAACTTTATTAGAAAACAACCCAAAAGTTTATACAAAGCTCTGCATTTTACAGAAAACCACCTCCCCCAAACACAAAGAAATCCGGCATTGCAAGCTGTATGCATTTTTTCATATACATACATATATATATGTACATACACATATATATATGTGTGTGTGGGCGAACGCATGTGTATATATAGTGTGTGACTTTTTTTTTTGCACAGTTTGCATTCATTATTTTACAAAGTTAACATTCAGTAGAAAAAAAAATTATCTTTGTTACCATTATTTTCTCATATAAATAACAGTGAGCAGTCCCTCTGCAGATAGATAAAAAAACACCCTTTCGTGTCGTTCTGTAAAAAACAGACATTACTGAAATGGTATTGAAATCTTTCAAGTTTTTTCAATACCACCATAAAAGTATCATCTAGCCCCCAATTCAAAATGCTTGTCCAAGGCATTAGAAGAGAAAGGACTGTAAGACAATTCTGGAAAGATCAGTTCTTTAAGCCAACATTCAGGTAGATAATTTTTGCTGGACCTCATACATTGGTGTGAAATGAGCACAAACAGGAGGCCAACTTCCATGCCTGGAAAAGCTGGTTCTTTGCCTATTGTCACCGAGTCAAATTCCAACAAAGCACCCAGCAGTGTCAAGGAGCTAACAGACTCTCAGCTCACCCTTCTTACCCCACGACAAAGTCACAGACTTTCTTGATGCAATCACAAGCTTCAGCAGCTCAGCAAATTTTTCCTACACCATTCACCTTAAAAAGGGCTGTTGGACTAATCGTGGCATGGCTAGACAGACATTAGGTTGCTGAATTACTGGGAGAAAAACTTAACTAGTGGGGAAAATGCAAAAAGACAATTAAAAGGAAGAAAATGCTATAGAAAAGAGCTACTGGAGTGACTCCCAAGGCTCTGGTTTGAAGCAGCAGGAACAGCAGAGATACGACTTGCAGCTCAAAACATCCTTGTGTTTACTGCAGCTAAAGGTGACAGCGTGGTCCAAATTAACTAACTGCCTGGTAAACAATCATTCTTTCCGTCAAGCACCATGATGGGGAGAATGGCGAAGATTTTGAAGGCAATACAAGTGGTAGTGGTGATAAAGGTAATGAAAGTGAAAAACACAATGATGTGCCAATTAAATGGAGAGTAATGCCAACGAAGATGCTTCAACTGCTGGAGATGCTGGCAACAAGAAGAATGGTTATATGGTTGGTGTTGATGATGGCCAGAATTCATTCATATGTCCATGTAGTCATCATCTTCATCAGTATCACTTTCCAGTGAGGACTCCTGGCTTGAGGTCTCTAAGATTTCCAAAGCTGGCTGACAAAGGCTCTCCTTCTTTACATTCGCTGCAGACTGGGCAGACAAAATAGCAGACTGATCCCAAAAAGAGAGAGAGAGAATATATTGCTAAATAGTCAGGATAAACCCATAATCACAGGGATAAAAGCCAACTGGTTGCTATTCCTTCATATTCAATAGCTCTCTTACTTCTATAAAAGATTTGCCGTCCTAATGTGAAACAACATAACATTTACCAGTAGGCTTCCCCACAGTTAATATTCTGGTAGCTTCCACTAACCTAAGAACTGCAATGGTTGTGCTAGCTCCTTCACCCACTTTTGTAATTCTTTCTAATTTCCTCAGAAAAGGGGTAAGGACTAGGATAGGTATGATTTCACCCCTGGCCAGTATTTTGCCAGTCCTTAAAAACTGGCTCCTGCTGATAACAGCTAGCATCTTCTTCCACTACTTATACTATATCTCTGGTTATGGACTGGGGACAGGAACTGTTGCTCACTGTTGCTTTCATACAAGTATTTTACTGAGGGGAGAATTAAGACAAAAACAGTAATCTAAAAAATTACAGTTTCCCTTTTATTACCTTTAATTTTTGCTTGGTCTCTTCTGAAATGCTGCCCTTTGGAGAAAGGAGGGTGGGAGTGGGTGGAGTGACAGTGATCTCAGGTGGAAATTTGGTGACAGATGAAGGTATGAAAAGCTTTGGCATGTTGGGCAGAATGCGAGTTTTTACTCGAGTGCCATCTGTCTTGTTCTGCTGACTTCCCAAAGTCTGTGAACTGGAGCTGAGTTCAGGCTTGGAACTGGAGGCTAAACAGAAAATAATAAGAAAAAACATGTTAGGAAGCTATCTAGGATTTCAGATGTCAAAGAAGAGGGAACAGTTGATTGTTAGACATATGGCTAGCTCAAAAGGCCTTTCTTCAAGCCTTGCTTTAATTAACGCTCAGAAACAGAAGAAGGAAGTGCTTCAAGATTCTATAATGAACCAGTAATAATTTAAAAAAAAATAAAAAAATCTTAGTGGACAGCAGAAACTCAACCTGAACAAGCATGTCAAGTGGCAGTGTAGCACTGGCCCACCCACACCTAGTTAGAAGGCTACTACAAACACTATTTTCCCACTTCGTTTCAGATGCAATCATCTTTGCATTCTCTAACTGCCTCTCCATTCTGTAATGCAATAAATAAAGCTACTTAACTTTACTTAAGAGTCTTCGTTTCCTCCACCATAGCATTGCCTCTTTAATTATTGATATAGCAACTCCTCAACAATTTAGGAAAGATATATGATAACACCTGTCAAAATTTCCTCATTACTCTCTTCAAATCCTGCCATAAAAACCTCCTTGGTGCAGTCATGCCACGGTCTCCCACACTAGTTAGTGTCATTTGCACATACTTCCCAAGTGCCTCAGCTTGTGGTCTTTACAATGCAAACTTGCTCAGAGAGGGCTCATCTCATGATGTAAGAGGGATCCAGCCCTTCCCTAAGCACTATTACACTGCAAAATAATATATACACAACAATAACCAGAAGACGACAATGCTTTCACGTTAAAGAGAGAATCTGTTAAAAGAGATTTCTTGATTTCTTACTAATAATGCTGCCTTAATACGGAGTCAAAACTATTTTAAGTTACGTGAATGAAAACACCGGAGTCTATCTCAGACTGATAATAATGATAGGTGTTCATATACATTTTTTCAGATTCAGTTTTGTCAAATCCATGTCTTGCAGATTTCTGGAACTGACATGGCTGCTTAAACACAGCAAAATAAACTGCCAGCTTCCTGATGCTATCCTGAAAAACAACAATCAGTAGAACTAACTACTAAGGATGTAAAATTGAATGGTATGTCCTCAACTGTACACAAGAATGTAAGAACTGCCACAACAGATGAGGCATGGCTTTCCATCAAGGTCAGTGACCATCTCCATGGGTAGCCAATCATTTCAGAGTAGAGTACCAGGAATGCTGCAGTAATCACACACCAAATAATCTGCCTCTGACAAATAAGGAAAAATGAGATACCCCAAAGACGAGTATATAGATTATGCCCACCTGAAATATCAAGTTTTACATTTTTTTCAGTTAAAACACTAACTCCTACTTCTCTTGGGAAGGGGGCAGAGGAGGGATAGAAAGCATTAACTGCTGTAACGCTGTTTTTTTTCTGTGTACTCAGACTGAGTCAGGTTTTGTGAAAAATTGTTTCCCTCTGCTAAATATTCCAACAGCGTAATCCAAAGTGCTGTCCTATTGCGCCATTAAAATTTCAATTAAAAGAAAAATGTTACTTTAAAGGACACACAAACTATGTAGCATGATAGTCTGGTACTGGGAGGTTTTGTATTTGGCTTTGCTGCCACGGTATTTAGCATGTGAGTCACGCACCAAAAAGAATAACCATTAAGGGATGACAAGGTACGTTCCCAGGAAGCTGGGAGATTGCCAGGAAATTGAACTCTGGAATACTTGACTGGAAGGCAGGCAGAGAAACTGAGGAATATGAATCACAACCATCCAATCAATCAATCCCTACAGACTGATCCGTGGCTAACCACCCATTTTCAGAATTCTCTGAAGCACAGAAAGCTCCTACCTTGGGTACAAACATGTCCTGAATTTGTGTTGGTCACCGATTCCACTTGCCAGCACACAGGCTCTGGTGATGGTGCAACAGTAGCCATTTTCATCTGCTGACAAAGTCGTGACTCCTGTTGCTGAAATCCAAGCCCCTCCAAAGGCACTTCAAGCTCTTCTTCCTCTTTAGTAATGAAATACAATGAACAGATTAAGAGACATCCTAATCCCTAGGCCTCAATCCTTTTGCTGTCTAACCAACTGGTAGAAATTTCTTTTTAATCCTTGATCTATTTCTAAACCATAACGTGACTGAGTGAAATTAAATATTGGCAAGCTAAGATGGCAATACCCACTTTTTCATAGTTGCTGCCATCAATCCGAACTCTTAAAGAAAAGTCAATGTCATTTAAAAAGCAAAAGAAAAAATTTTTTGTGTATGACATTGTTATCTCTGCACATCTGCAAGAAAAACACATGCAACCAACCATTCTCCTTTGGAGATGTGAGGGCTGAAACACCTGCCACACAGGCAGAGCAAAATCCATCACCCTTAATGATGAGCCAGCTGTGATCGATGGGTCCCCCTCTGATCTACAAGCACAGGTACATGCTACACTGAAGTGCAGCTCACTGGTAAGTAAGATTAATTACTGTGAACACTCAGTAACAAGGCCAAATCTGGTTTTTATGAAACCAATATCAAGTTACACTAAATGCCTGCTTTTCACTGATATGTCCACCGTACCTCTAGAAATACATTAGTCTGAAATTCCCACCTTCTGCTGTTCCAGAACTTGGGATGCTTGTAACTCAGAATCCATGTATGTGTGTGCACAATCTCTTTATTACATACCAGCTATATCTGCTTTTAAATTAACGTAGTGTTAAACCAGTTTTCTTACACACTGAGCTGCATATTGTACATAACAGGAATAATTTTCACTGAATTACTGAGAGCTACTGGTGCCTTTTCTGGGAAGGGCAAACTGAAACGGCAGCAAGCCTTTCAAGGCTATGGACACACAAACAAGCGCTTATTCTCTGATAAAAATGAAGATAGCCTTCAAAAACAAAGGGCTGTCTAGTATAATTTGAATCACCTTATATTTACGCAGATCAGCAGATGCAACGTATATTCACAGTCTAACTTGCTCTAAAATTCTTTATATGTCCATGCTCTAAATTAATTTAGGATTTTGACAGTGTGATGTCTTAAAAAGGAATATATATTTCAACTTTTCCTCGTTGGAAAAATACTCCCACCCCCTCAAGTGCTGAAAACACTTCTCCATCTTCATCAATGTAGATAAGAACCTGGAATTTACCATGGTAATATTCTTCTGTACCAGAGTTCCCCTTGCAGAAAATGCTTAAGACAACATTACAGCTTAACAGCTTGGTAAAAGTCAGATCAATGCAGCTTGAAAGACGCAACTTCTTTAATGAATTAGATTTTCTAGGGTTCTTGAGTAATTTGTACAAAAAAAGGCTTACCAAAGCAGGCTGTAAGTTCTTTCATCCACTAATTTTCACTGGTAAAAAAAAGAACCCATCATCTAAACTTGTAGCTGATAGCCAATATAAGCCTTAGGATAAACGAGTTTGCTTGTAGAGAATTCTCCAATAGTTCCCGAAAAGGAAAGGTCACACACTACAGCACAAATCACAGGCAGCTTCTGTTCTGTGATGTTCCACTCACTATCGAGCACAAAACGGAAAGGTCTAATGCAGAAGAATGTCATTCTCATTCTCAGCACTCTCTTGCACATTTCTCTATGGATACTTCAAAATACAGCACTGGAAGTAGGAAAATAATAGTTGCATCTATACATGTATTGTAGATGGAAATAGACCAAATCAGCTTAAAAACACCACAGAAGGAAGTACTTAAGTACAGGAATCTTGACTAGGAAAATCATAATTCATTGTTTCCCTATTTAAGAAGCAGAGGATAGCTGAAGGATCATTTTGCGTATTTGCCTGCCCTTTATACCAGATACACGTACGATTTAACCACATGCTGACAAAGTACAAGAGACTGTACAAAGGAGGATCAGCCCTAACATGGCCTGAAGCCAATATACACATATCCCATCACACTGCTAGCATCTTGATGATAAGCTGTAGTCTAAACCCAGAAGACTCCCACACTGAAATGGCTACAAGACACTTGATCAAAAGACAGGAAGAAACATTACTTCAACATTTGAAGGAAAGCAAGATGAAAATGATGATTTCAGAAGATTACCCTACAAGACAGCCAAAAAGTCAACTCCTTTTAAAATTACTCCAACACTCCAGAATCACAGTCTTAAGTATCTAGGGTAAGTACTAACAGAATCTTTCTTATCCGCTTATTAACCAAGAATACAAAGCAGTAATTTAGCAGATACAATACTATATACAAATAAACTGCAAATCCTACAGCCCCAACTATACTGCTAACTGACAGCAGTTTCATAGATACTCAACTGCTAAATTGCATTAGGCACTTACTAGTTCACCATTCAGAATAAGAGCTCCAATTTGCATTATTGTTTAATGACAGAACTCCACCTCTTCTGCTGATTATAATCTTTGTTTAATTATAAGATACATCATTGCTTAAGCTGATTTGCTGTGCTTTATTTTAACTAAATTATGTCCCACTCACAAAAGCTCTTTTGAGTAGCCTATTTCTAGGAAGATGCTACAAGACTGTTATCAGTCTGTGTTGCTTTATAAGCAATCAGCATGCTCACATGCATCTCCATTTTCCATATCATATTTGGTTTTGTTAAATTTTGATGATCCAGTTTTATAGTGTAGTAAAATTAGATTTAATTTGAATAAAATTATATGTCAGCCCTTTTTCACGTAGAAGTGAATGGAAATGAAAGGGCAGGAGTCTGGCACACTGTGTATTTCTATCACTGCACTTCTGGAAACAACACTTGTTAATATTCTATTAGGCTGTCTTTTTCAGTACATGAGAAATCAAGAACCACTGCCTGTTAATCAATCCTTTGCTGTCAGAGATGTTACAAAGTGACTGAATTTCTATCCCCTGAATGGGTCATACACTTTATTCTTTTAGCATGGTGCAATTTGTTCTCCTTTTTTTTTCTTTTTTGTAATAGTCAGTATAGTGGCATTATTTCTAAGTTAAAAATAAAGTTAATGAACAAAATATTTTTTAAAATTCTTGAAAATGACAAGAATTGGTTGTTTCAGTTGTATATATCACAATTGATACTATTTATACTTTAATATAGTGCACAGATATTTATTGTATCTTTTTTCATCACAGACAAAAAGGGCAAAAGAGGGAAGGATAATCAAGAAGAAACACACAGTTGGATCTCCTATTATTTGTCTAAAGCAGATTTCGGAAGAGAATATCTTGATACTTGTCTTATGGAAGATGCTGTTAGCCCTGAACATAATGTCCTAGTTTTTCTAATAAAAACTTTCCCTAGGGAGGTAAAGACTCCACTAACTCATGAGCCATAATATCCTGCACAAGCGGAAGAGCACAAGAATATAAGTACAGCACATTCTGAAGGTGTTCAGAAGCTCAGATTTAGTATCAGTTAACAAATCTTTTGGTAATACCCAGTACTTGTACTGTTCTGGCAGGTTTTCAAACATTAGCTCTACAAACTCAGTTTAAAATCAAATCAGTTTCTGAAGACATAATGTGCAATAGTCACTTGTCTCCAGGCTGAAGATGGGACAGGTACTGTACTCCAGAGACCCACTTAGCACTCTCGCCTTACAACACAACGCACAAACATTAAGCACAGAGAAGAAAGCCACAGATTTGTAATGCATATAATTATTTATATTGAAAAGTCCGTCTCCAATCAAGCTGAATTACAAGTACTTTTTTTAGCCTTCCCTTTCCCCAACAACTGTCTAAATACATATAAAATAGTAGACATATAGAAAGAGGGACATCATACCTTTCAACATCTCCCTGCTTTGGTGAGGAAGAAACAAGCTGAAAACAATTCAATGCAACAACCTACTCCAGCTTTCCTCTCCAACCTCTTTCCACTTGTTGCCAGGGTAACCAGTGTTTGCAGATGCCTATAGCGGGCGCCTGGGTTCATGACTTCATCTCAGTTAATATTCTCTCTCTCGGTCTCTTTATACAGAGAATACACTATATACATATATCCACACACTATAAACATACAGATTATACAACTCCTGCAACCGTTTTTATACTGAGACAATTTACTGTGCTATTCTGATGTGTATAAAATGAAAAATAACACCACCAAAAACATTCACTTGGCAATTTGCAGATGTGGACAAAGTTTAAAAGCAGTACTGTAACTAGTGAACAGCTGCTCTAGTCTCTCTGCACTGCAATGTACACTTAATCATTTGATTTTGTCATGCTGTCAGGTATAAGACGTTAACATTACAGTGTTACAAAACATTTTATGTGGAATTTAAAAAAATCCTTTAGTCATGCACTAAACCTATTACATGACAACTGAAAGACAAGCCCAGAAAATATGACCAGCACCTGGAAAAAAATGTTTTCCAGTTTCTGATGGAAGCACTTTGAAGTAGTATAGCACAGATATGTTAAAGGATACAAGCAACTTACAGTGCATGCACAAAACATTGTTTCATTACAGAAAAAAGGAAGGAGCTGAGCTTTGAACTCCAGGACAGAATACTAATATGATTTCAAAAGCAAACGCTTGGAGGAAAGAAAAGACAACAGCTTCAAGTGCTTAAATACAGCACTTGCACCACTTGCCTTCATCCCTCCACAAAACATCTTCCCCAGCAGTTCTGTGTGTCAAGACAAAAAACCTGAAAATACATTACTATGATTTAACAAATCTGTACTACCTTGCCTTCCAACCACTTCAAAAGAGTAAGGATTGAATTATGTGTGCCTCAGACACTAGGAAATACTTATTTTACTAGTCCCAGTAACAACTGGTTTACTTTGTATTTTAATGGCCACCCACAGCACATGCAATTGTTCACCAAACTGACTGTTACTCATTTACCATACAAGGTAGGTATTTTCTTTTTGGAGATGGAAACTGGTCTGATCCTTTGCTCCCTGACACAGTAGAGTAAATACCTACCACGTTTCCAAAGAATAGTGCTAATGTGAAAACAATTAATTTTCTGTATTCCATTTGCCTCACCCTCCAGTGTACTGGGAATTAATACAGCTTTTTTCCCCTGTACAGCAGTTGCAAAGGCCATGGAAAGCTTGAATTTGAAGGAGCTCAGAGTTTCCCCATACACTGTGCTACTAAATCAATGGAAAGACTGCACTGGAACACAAGATGGTTCAGCTGAACATAGTTTGGTTAAGGATGCTGACCTACAGAAATAATGGGGGCATCAGCCCTCAAACTGTACCTGCCACAAGGTACGTCACAGCAGGCAGTGAGACTACTTAGATCATCACAGGATGCGGTAGGTATACTTGGTAGCCTTTCCTTATACATTTTCTTTCTTTAAATTCATTCCAAATATCCTGCCATGAAATTTATTTATAAAAAACCACTACCAAGTCATAGCTGTAGAAATAAGCATTTGACTTGAAATGCCAAATTCAGGAAATTACATTCAAAGCTGACACACAAAGCCACGTGTTAAAAATTAAACATCAGAGTAATTTTGGAGGTGAAAAGCTGCAAAACGCAAGTTCTATTGCCCCTTGAAAAGAAAGAAATTCAAGCAGTCCGGTGAACTGAAGTTTGCACCGTAATATGGCATACCGCTATGTTTATCATCAGGGTCCTGAACAGAGAGTCTACCGTACAATTATATCAGACAAACCCCAAAATGCTTCCTAGTGCTGAGGTCAGCTGTCAGAGAACAACATTAATGCGATTAAAACTTAAAAGAGGTGGCTGCTCTGAAAGTACTTCCTGGAAATAGTCCCTGGCCCATACCAATTCCCAAGCTACCAGGTCCCTGTAACAGCCACACTGGGGCCAGTCTAACAGCAGAGACAATGGAGCTTCTGTGTCCAAAAACATCTCCTGCCACTACCAAGTTTCCTGGAGGTGCAGAAAGATGGTATGCATGTTGGTAAAGAAAAGCCCTGAAGTTCAATACTAACTTTCTCTCTCTCTTTCTAAAATAAAACAAAACTTCAATTAAAAAGTATGGGCCTCAATCAAAGAGACAACAGTTTGATATTCAACTACATGAACTTTCAAATGGCATTATAAAAATGCAGCTAATTGGTACTTGCGTTTTAATATCTGACTCAGCAAGCACACATCATTTGGGGAGCATCACATAGTAGCACCTGTGGACAGTAACGGTCACTCATTTGCAGTCCACTGCTGCTGAATTTTATGTACCAGTTATCTAATGAAAGTCATAGAGACCTTTCCTTCTCGGTCAGTATTCCATTCTTCTTTGGCCTGACAGCCAGCTAAGCGCAATGCAAATTAGCAAAACCAGCTGTTAGAAAAATCTCTTAAAGGAATATACTGACACCCCACAATTTTCTAAGAACTTTGTAAGTAAAGCAATACCTATGCAGTAGGCTTACAACCAGATCTCTCTTCAGCCTTCATTTGTGCAGGAATATATGTAAATATTATGCTGCTGGCAGTAATCTAAAACTAGTGAAACTGAAACATATCGTAACATTATAGCATCATTACCATGTTCTTTTACAGAAGGTCTCCAGAAAATGGTTCCATTAGTGGAAGACATCTATAGGGCAGTGACTCTGCAGGATTTTCAGTGGGATCTAAGGGTGCACGGGGCTACAGAGCATCTTGGACCACAAACCTGCCCAGACTGCGCTAAACCCCTGGCTACGTACCATCACCTCACAGGCCACAGCTGGGAAGCCACCACTCCTGTTCTATTTGTTCTTACTGATCTAACAGGTATATAAGAACAACAACAGTTTTAATGTCAAAGAATCTTCTGCACAGTGTTGGATTGCATAAATAAAACTTAAGAAATCTGAAGGATAAAGATCAGAAAGAGACATTAAGTGTACTGAAAAACTCTTCTGGAATGAATTTGTTGCAATATCAAAGCAAATCAGCATACTTCCAAAGAGCAGACAAGACGACACGACTGACTGGTACTGCCTGAGCACTATGTAAAAAGGAACTACGAAGTCATTCACAAACAGGAAACCCCCTGCTGACATCCAGCAGTGAAGTTGTTTTCAGAGTGCACCCATTGTGAAAAATAAAAAGCTTCATGAAAAGCAAGGATCAGACAAGGGGAAGTGAAAATATCTATGCCAAGGAGGCTGAAGCAGCAGGAGATCAGAGAGGGCAAATGCAGAGCTAGCTGAAGGCAGCCTGGTTGATTTCTGTTAGCAACTGTGCAGTCACTAACAGCTGGATAGGAGCTTCTACCCTAGGATGGTAGAAGAAGGCGTGGGGTTACAAGAAGAAGAGTTTTTAAAGCCTTGGAGGAATTCAGCCTCAGGAACTGAGGAAGACAGCTGCTGAAAACCAGGATAAGTCAACATGGGAAATGAAGGAGAAAGTAATGAAAGTACGTTGCATACAAGTGACACAAGAAAACAGTAGGAGAGTATGTGCGTTTAAGAGAACCCTCATGCCAGGTAACTGCAATATGAAGGTGGCTCACATGAGGCCACAGGTACTTGCCCAGTCTAACCTCTTCTGTGTTCCAGCTTTTTTTTGAGCCATGAGTTGAGAACAACTCTGTGCTGTAAAGTACGATTTTGACTTCACCAGAAAAAAACCACCTAAGACCCTGACTGCAGTTAAGAGGGTTGAATGTCACTACATCCAGTCGGTCAAAAAACAGCTGAAAGTTTGAATTGAAATCCATAGTTAAAATAAGGCATGGCCAACAGGGCCAAATACTTCGGGCATTTTGTGTAAGCAGAAAGTTTTCAGTACACTGAATTACAGGCTCTTAAAATCCGTGTTTTGTCTTTAGAAATTTATGACAAGTAAACTCAGAAGACACAGAGATCTTTACACCTAAAAGTACTCTTATGACTTGGATGCCCAGTTAAAAGTCTACAGAATAAACTGCCATATTATAACATCATTACTGAATTCTTAGGACTTATCACTTCAAAATCCTCTTTATTTTGAACATCTGTCTTTCAGGGAGTCTGCTGCTGCCTACACAGACTTAAACAATTTGACTTCATTGCTCACTATTACAGTGCTACTTACCTTTCCATGCAACTGTCTTCACTTGCATTTATTTCTTGTCGTTCTGCAAGTCTAAAAGTTCTATAGGTTGAAATGCACTTACACCTCTACCTTCCCTGTTGTGCCTAGATAACAAACATCAGAAATTACAGTAGGGTATTCACATGGCTTATGGAGGGCAACTTCCCTCTACAATACAGAAAGAATTGTCTTCCTTAGCTCTGAATTCCTAAGTTTGGACAGCTATATCATGACCTTGTTTTTACACTGAAATGCTTAGGTCTTAAATGGACAAAAATTTAATGGGGGGAGGGTGCAAGTGTTACTTTTTTACTCTGATTTTATATTCTAATTTGGTAAATAGCTGACTTTAAGCAAAATACGTAACTTTAAATAATTCCAAGTATAAAAACCTCCTCTTGGTATCAAAACTCAGATGTGAATGTTCTCCTGTTCATTCCTTATAAGAATCATTATTAGAATAAGGACAGTGAAGAAGAAAATGTCAAGATTTTTCAGCAATTCAGAACAGTATAATACTGGAACAGCGTGACAAGCTGGAGAGGGTTTATCTTAATTGTCCTATTTTAGTTTCCCCAGAGAAAATTCTAGGCTGAGCCGCAAAGGCTAATAGTCCCATGTACATTTATGCCTAAAAGTAGGAAGCTTTTGTGCTGAAACTACCGCTATCACCACTTTGCTGCTGGACTTCATCATGCTGTATTCTGTACCAGTTAGTCATGTACTAGACAAAATCTCACTAAATATTTACAGAAGTGAGTGGCACGGCATCAACATTGCTTGGAAAGCCATTCCTTTTTCTGGGTGAAGTCACAGAAAACAATTGCAGCTAATACTCGCTGATGTGGAATACTTTCACATGAACAAATAGATACAGGAAGAGGTGACAAGAGACAAAAAAAGATGAAAACAGATTACCCTAAAAATGGGAGGAATTTTTACAGAAACAGAGCTAATGGAAGGCAGATGAAAAAGGGTTGTAACACAATTATAAATACTTCATTTTAGAGGAGGTGGATGCAGAGGTAGGAGAATTAAAAAGAAAAAGAAAGGACACAGCAGTAATCGGTGTGTCTCTCAGCTAGAGAAATGACCTGTCAGGTAGGTCTAAGAGCCAGAAAGCCAGATACAACACACGCATCCTGCATGGAATGAAAGCTCTGCAGAGAGAGCCTCTTGATCTTCAGACACAGTTTCAGGGGTATAATTCAGGCAGGTAACCCCTCCATCTCCCTCAGCCAAGATGATGTACAGAAAGCATGAAAGAACGATATGTAACTCTACAACCCTAACTAAGCCTAGGAAGCAAAAAGATTAAAATAAACATTCTAATCACTGCAATGTAGCCTGGGAAATTGCAAAGACGAAAGCACGTCAGAAATACTCGTGAGTTTTGTTTGAAAACGAAAAGAATGTGTGAGCTCTTATCTGCACTGTCATTCCCACCAGTCTCCTTAGTTAAGTGTAGGGCAACTTCTCAGAGGATTCATTTTTTCTCTCCCCTGTTGTCTAGGCACAAACTCGAATTACTCCCTGTTCAACAAGCCTGCCAAGATATCTTATGACACCATGCAACTCCATTCTTTAGCTTCATAAGGATAATAACAAACGTGGTTGACACATTGACTAAGCCATTCCTTCCTTATCACTCCCCTTTCCTTTCTTCCTCTCCCAAGACATTCTCTCCCTAAATTTGTGAAAAAGGAAAATTAGATGATTATAAAGCAACTGCTAATATTGAATGTTAGATTTCAACTTTGTCTCATACTCAGAGATTAGCAAATTGGGAAAACTGATTTCTCCCTAATTTGCTCTTCGTTGCTGACGAATTCAGAAAATTACGTGCATTCAGATGCCAAGCCTGATTATATATGCAAAGAAATTAAATACCAGAAGTATACAGACAAAAATTTTAGAAACTTCACAATACCACATTAACAAAACATCCAGACTAGATCAGAGTCTATTCATTATTAATATTATGCACCATTAATTCTCACAAATCTGAGCACCATTTCCACTGTATCCTCATCCTTCACTTTCCACAATACCTGTAATGTATATGGTTCATTCATAACTTTATCTGGGCTCCTATGAATTTTTATCTGGGCTCCTATGAATTTGTTTATGGCATCTTGTCAGTAGTGTTAGGGCCCAAGCTTGTGAACAGATGGAGGGAGCACAAGCAGCAGCAGATGCTTTTTCAGACAGTGTTCCTGCTAAGGTTGCAAGAAAGTACAGGCTATGGGAGGGTGCTCTGCCACCTTAACAGGCGCAGTGTCCCACAAATAAGCACAACCATCTCTTTTGGGCACTCAAGGCAAGTCTGAAATTGGGTCTAGTCATACTTCATTCCCCAAAGTGGATCAATACTGCCCTGCACAGTGATTTTGACTACTGCTAACAAGTCAGCCTGCCATGACAGCAGCAAAGAAAAAGATAGCATTCCTATTTAATTCTTTCCTCAGCTAGACAAACTGTGTAGGACCAAGTACGTAACACAATCCTAAACAAATCACATGATCGTGCTATAGAATAAATAACATTTGCTCAGTTTCTTCAATCGTTTTCTGTACTCTAACCTTGCACATAACCATACTAGGACTATAAATAATATATTCCCAACATTCCGGTCCCACCAGATGCTGCTTTTCTCAAATGTGAAAAGTAATAGTGATGATACACTAACTTTATGAACCATGTAGAATCTTGGAATTTTCAGTGTTATGTATCTCCACACCCATACACAGGGAAGTGATAGCTATGCATCTAATTATGTTAATCAGGCACTTGTAAGTCAGATGTAGCCTGTCCACCAGTTTATTTCCATTGCAATCACTTCTAACTTTTTTTTTTAAGATATAAGGTATTTTAAAGAACTAGATCCTTACCCCTTTGAAGACAATAAAACATTTTTTTATGCTACTAGAGAGTGAAATTCTCTATTTAAAACATATGACTATTTTTAGGCTACTATTCCTTGATTGCACATGCAAATTAGATAGAGAGCGGTCACTCTTTTAATCGATTCTAGTAATTAAAATATGTACTAATTATGCATACGTGCCCAATTCAGGACCAAGACAAAAATCTCTGTTTGTGTAGCCTTTTGAATGTGGTCTAGTGATTAGAAAATGCGACAGAATCAGAACTCAGGTACTGACTCACCGTGAGGCCTTGGCAAACCAATCAGAGAGGACCAAAACATTCTGTCTCCTTTAGACTTACCACGTGCAAGATCACTCATGCTGGGAGCAGTCTCTGCATTTTGACTCTGGAGATGCTCGGTGTCCCTGTGTGACTCCTGGGATGGAGGTACAGAAGATGCTGAGGAGGAGGAGGATGAAGAAGAAGAGGCTGGTTTGGATTTGGAATGCAGATCACTCAGTCTCAGGAGATTTTCAGGAGTCACAGTGTCTGGATTCACTGGGGTAGGATGCAGTGTGGCTGGTGTTACTGGGAAGAAGCTCTCTCTGTTGTCCTTTGTATGCTTTGGGGTTGTGGGTGTTTCTCCTGTGGACTATATAAAACAAAAAAGGGCAGACAGACAGTGAGAAAATGCCAGTAATTCTGCACGCAACCTGCTTCCGTGATAACTGCAAGCAGTACAACTTTTTGTAGACAGAAAAAACCACGCTCTCTAGAGTAAATATAAAATCAATCACTATTATAAAGAAATCTTTCTCCTTTACAGATTATTTTTCTGTTCTTTATGGTCTACTTATCAAACTTGCACTTGAACATTTATTCATTCACATTTACATTGCTTTATTTAACAAATCCCTCACAATGTAACACACCTCTGTTATTAAGTATGAATTACAAACTCCTATGAACAGAAACACGTTTCTTTCATTTAAAAATATGGTGACAAACCCTGCAGTGCTTAAAGAGAATTTTCCAATTATTAAAAGAAATTATTCTTAGTGAATGATGTGAGAAGAAATGGAGAAAGCAGAAAAATGTATTTGCTTGCAAATTAAATGATCGGCCGAACCCCAAATCACAAATTCCCAATAACCGCAGAACTGAATAACATTGGTGTCCAATTTGGAACAATGCTCTGGAAGACCCGTTGCTTTTGCAGAAGTAACAGTGGTACAAAGAGCAACACTCTTCTCTAAAGCCAGAGCTAAGAATTTAATGCAGTGTCATTGATTATATAGACAGAAGGTAGAAGGGTGACATAAATTCACCAAAGAAGGGAAGAAAAGTACTCATAAACCGAGTACCTTCTCTATAATTTTTATCAGCAATCAAATAAAGTATTCTTGCCTGTGAGGCCACAGAAGACATTTATTTCATGCTCTTTACAGTCTTCATTTAACGGAGACTTATTGGACTGTAAAAGATATGGTTGGATGGAATGCTCAACTGTTCAATTGTCTCTCTCATACCTCCACCATGAAAAAACCCTCATTTTAACGATGGTGATACAGTATGAGTGTTTGAAATAGAAATACAGAGGTTCTGCTGTCAAACGCAAAATCAAATTTGGCCCTAATGTCCTAGATGACCAAGATTTATTAAATGCCAGAAGAGTCAGCAGAATTCCACTGAGAGAACAGAGTAAGTTTCAGCTACAGAAAATACATATTTCAAAGATGGAAAGCACATAAGTACATTTTTTTCAAAATAATTGGTGGAATTTATTTTTGAAGTTCCTGAACTGATTAATCAATCTCTAAAAAGCATATGATTAAAACTTGCCACATTCTATATGCACACACACACAAAAAAAGCAGCTATATTCACAACAATTACCATATTGGATCAAAAAAGGCCTATTCTGCCTCTGAAAGCAGAAAGTTTCTGATGTTTAAAGCCTCACTTCCAAAACTAAAGGTCTCAAGATGCGTAAATGGGATCGCAGAAACCTGAGGGAAATTACAACGGCAGAAGACAGTCTTAAGCCAGAAGTGACATCACTAGAGGAAATGTTTTCAGCTGTGATTTAGCAGGAAAACCCCTCACACCCATGCACTTCATTAACTTACATAATACATTATGTAGGGCCTGACATTTCTGTGCTTGTATTGTATCCAAAATTTCTTCAGCAGAAATACATGAAGGTACTGCTAGTTAGGTACACATTTGTTAAAAATATATCTACATCTCAAATTGTATTTCTATAAAAATGCACAACTATTTCCAGAGACAGAAAGAGGACATTTGGAAAGTAGCTCAGCAATATTTGGATGGTTCTCAGAAGAAAAATGATTAGCGAGAGAAGGAGCACAACATCATAGAGCAATTCCTGCTGGCAGGGACCACTGGAGATCTCTAGTCCAACTTCTCGCTCAAAGCAGAGCTGACTTCAAAGTTAGATCAGCTTACTGCGGGCCTGTGTCCAGCCCAGTTCCAAATATCAGATGATGGAGATTCCACCACCTCTCTGGGCCCCTGTTCTAGTGCTTTACCACCTTCACAGTGAACACTTTTTTCCTGTCACTTCATCCAAATTTCTCTTGCTGCAACTTTAAATGGTGCCTCTCATCTGGTTCCTTCATCTCTGCTGAAGACAGCAATGCCACCCCTCCACTCTCCATTAGTCTTCTCCTCTGCAGGATGAAGCAACCCAGCTCCCTCTGACTCCACTGCCATAAGAGCACACTGGTGACCTGTGTTCAACCTCTTGTCCAGGGCTCCAAATCCTTTTTGGCAGAGCTGTTCCCCAGTCCCTGTTGCACAGGGGTTATTCTGCCCCAGGCTCAGGACTTTGAATTTCTCTTTGTCGAACCTTCAGGTAGTTCTCGTCAACGCAGCCCTCCAAAGGAACTTCAGTAGACTGAACAGTAGGTAGCCCTGCTCTCCAGCACACTGACCATGGCCTCCAAGTTGGTGTCACTCAAACTCACTAAGGGTTCACTCCATCCCATCATCCAAGACATCGCAGAGGATGATGCCCCAGTGTAAGTCTGAGGAATGCCACTGGTAATTGGCTGCCAGGCAGAATCCCAGCGATCAGCCAACACACATTTACCTAGGCAATGGAGGCAGTGACAAACATTGAAAAGAGGAAGCCCATCTTGTAAGTTGTAGATGATCAAGGACATAGACAGAAAAGGTTGAGACTGAAACAACCCTTATTGGTATACACAGATGGAACCAAATTGATATTTAATTTCTCTCAAAATGAAGACGCTATATCAGGGACAAGAAAAATAAACCAGTTTTTATTTTGAATTGGTTCCTTCAGGTGAAGTTGTGGTTTGGGCAAGATTAGTTTTTTCGGCAGAGAATCAACCTGCCTCATAAAGACAGTAACACTTTATTTGCATGAAAGAATAAAGCTGAAACGAACATGATGTTTCTGTCTCAGTAACATCACAACTAAAAATTCTAATGTGTAGTCAAAAATTGCAGCCTTATACCAAAGAAGATTTTCGTACTTATGGCTTTAAAGGGAACCTTCCAGATGTGACCTGGTAAACAGTTGTCTAAGGCTTCTGTAAATAGACAGGTTCTTTTCAACCCAATGAAACAGAGACCTTGAAAGGAGAAAAAAAAAAAACAAAAACCCACAAACAACCAACCCTCTCAATGGCTTTCTTTTCTCAAAGAGGGGGTGGGGGTACAAGAAAAAGCAGGAGAAAGCTATCTTTAAAATAACAGTCAAAGCATTAAAAACCCCACCCTTGGGTAATGTGTATTCTGCAACTCACACAGCCCTAAGAAAAGAGATTTAAACCTGCTTCATCTCTTTTACTGAACCTAGAAACCGAAGACCACCCAAAAGCTGTTAGCAGAAAGCTAAGACGAGCACCACAGTGAGGCACATGTTCTTTTCTTTAAGAGATTTTGGGTTTAGCGTAGGGGCAAGAATTCCAGCATCTCTGATCAGTGAGGGATGCTACTCACAAAAGCCAGGTCAGGGCAATGCCACTAACTTACTACTCAAGGCTTAGGGGGCCACATTTCATCATCCCGCAGGTCACTGCCTCCACAAAAACACAAGACTTTGTTAACATTGCATCTGAGAAATATACTCAGAAAATCTTATTACAGGAAGTCTTGGATTTGCCAGAAGCATTTTATGTTCATCTATTTCTACTGCTGTACCTGCAGTAAGGCATAATAAAGGTTATTTTCCACAAACATACAGTAGGAAACTGAGAAGCTGTCACAATCCTTTACCAGTGTTTTATGTGGTTTCTCATTAGGAGATTTTTTTGGTTTTACTTTGTTGTGGCACTAAGACAAAACTACAGAAATTCTCCTTCCCCCTCTCCCATCCACCTCACCGTGCTGAGCATCTCTGTTACCAGCACTGCATTTGAAATAAGGTAGCTTTATTACCAAGTGGCTCTAGTCACCAAGAGGAAAGGAATCTTTTCTTACATTGATGAGGATGCTATTTGCAGAACAAGTACATATAACTGAAATAAGATGAAAACTCTTTTATCTGCCTTCTTCCTACCTTTCATAGTAATTACAGGTTCATCCAGTCAAGACTGGACTCCCTGCTGGATTTTTAAAAACAAGATAAGGTATTGAAGAGTATGCAGTACTACTTTTGTCTTGACTACTATATTATCAAAGTGGATGAAAGAAACATTTAAGGCTTATTAATATACAAATGACATGTCATAGATGGTGAGAAAAACAGTCCATTACTTCCATAACTATCCTCTATCTTATTTGCTCTTCTTTAAAAAAAACTTAAAAAACTGTTCTCTGTTATGAAGTCTGTATACAGTTGAAATTTACATCAATAATTAGCATGCATGTTTGTGTGAACTGTGACTATTTCTGACTTACAGAGGTGACAAAATCAGCCTCCTTATTTGTTAAAACCTTGACTATTTCAGCATACTCCTCAAAGAGTTCATTTAGCTTCACGAAGGCTATGGACAAACCCCTCCCATGTTGAAAGCTGATGTAAAAAAAAAAAAAGTAAAGAAAATGCAGGAAAGGCAGCACAGGGACAGCCTTCCACCAAGAAAAGTAGCGGCAAAAGTGTAGAATTTTTTCACAGATGTTAGTGGAAAAACTACCTCCCTATAGTTTCCCAGTGAGGCACTTCAGTAGTGAATCAACAGCAGCAGCAAAAAGAAAATGAACATTAAGATAAAACATGAGAAAAATTGTACTTCATCGACTATCTGTGAAGTAGAAACCAGATAACCTGACCAAGGGTTTATTTTTACCATACTTATTGTTGTTTTCAAAACGTAATTTGAAAAACAAAGAAATCCTACAGGAACCTTACACTGATACTACTTCTGGAACGGCTCACTGCTCTGGGGCTGTGGGAAAAAGTAATGATCGAATGTTCCATACAAAGGGAAAGTGACGGTCTTCCCAACAGAAGTTTCCTAATGAAAGATGCTGGCACTGCAACTGTTACATAACATTTTCTTGGTGTTTTTTTAAATTCTTCCCATGTCTCAGTTTAGCACCCTAGTGGTACTGAAGTCAGAATCCAGCTAACAAAAAGATGTGCCTTTTTAAAAGAATACCAGCATATCACTGCAAAGCCTGGAAGCTGTCACACAAACTGCCCGAACAATATGCTGGCCACATTCCACAATATTAACACTCCAACTTCTGTTCAATACTGTGTTTTAATTAAACTATGCCTATTTAATATTTTTTTCCCTTCAATCTCTCCGCAGCAATATCTGAGAGAAATCTCATTTGGAAGTTTTCTTCAAGGTACATTAGAACTAGCAGCAATATCCATGATCCAGACCCTGAAGAACCTTTTATTTCCTAAGATCACACTTTTACTTCCTAAGATTACAGTTTTATATACAGAAAATAATGAAGGTTTATATACATATGATTGAACTGCACTCTAGCCTAACAAAATCCTCCACTTACACAAATGCATGCAAAGGCTTAATGTCCTGCTCTACAAAGGCAGTCATATTTCAGCAACGCTTCCATACACAAAAACACCATTACTGGACCAAGACAGATAAGGTAGTAGGATGAAAAACACTGATAGACGAAGTAAAAGACAAAAAAATCACTTTTCCTTCCTTCATGTTCACTTAATGATTGCTTTCTGCAGGAGACAGAAGGACGAGAGCTGTTAATTATATCAAGAATACACCTCCAGGATAGTGAGAGGGGGATGCCATGGCAACTGGTAAATGCAGCAGTGAACAAAATGGTCACCCTTTGGTAGGAGTGAGACCATGAAAGAGCTCGTCCTTTTGTCCTCCCTATCCCCACCTCCTCCTTCCCCCTCCTTTGTCATCTTTGCTGCACTAATAAAGCATACAGACAACTCAAGAAAAACAACTTTTTCTGTAAGCAGTCTCTGACGTCTTGATGTGCAGGAAGAAATGATGAAAATTAGCAGCATGTGGGTGGAACAAAAAAGGGGGGGGGGAAATACATGAAGTAGAACTAGAGATGATTATTTTCTAGTTATTTAATATTTTACTTATCTCCTCCCATCTCCAGCAAAGTGCCTTTACAGAAGGCTTTTAGCTGTTTCTTGAAGAGAACAGCTTGGCAGTTTGTTGTTTTGTGGGTTTTGGTTGGGTTTTTTTTGTTTGTTTTTTAAAGTGAGAATTCGAGAAGAAAACGCTCTAGACATTCAAGGCAGTTCAAACAAGTCACTCTCAAGTTCTCTTCTTGAAAAAAACAGCCTAAAAGGCCACATCACTGCAGTGCTGACTGCATTCCACAGCAGAAGGGGAAAAAAATCCACTGAAGTGCCCTCTAGCTTCACTCACAGAGGACAATTTTTCCTGTTCAAATTAAATGTCACGTTGACCGTAAGGTCCAACATAGAGATCGTAACATCACTAGACTGATGCTCCAGAGTCAACCTGGGCACTTTGGAGGTTGTGTGTGGTTCCAGCTGCAGACCCTGTACAGCAAGCCCACCACCTGCAATCCCCTAAAATTCTTCAGCACAAGGCTGCGGTTTAAGACTACTCATCACTGGCACTGCGACGAGTTAAACGCTGGTGAAAGGAGAAAACAAGACCTGTTACCTGTTTTGGAACTACAGGAGGGCAGTAACAGCACTAAAACAGTGCCTTTCCTCAACAAATACTGCTTTTACATTACAGAAGCAGCAAAACTTTGTAAAATCAGGGATCATGCTGGCAGCCCGCCAGGAGCCTGAAAGGCACGGCTGATTTGCATAACCTGATTGTGCCTTTGTGTTTATAATAAAATTTACCTGTTTTGATTCTGGTGGCAGCTTCTTCATGAAGTATCATGTTTAATTAGATCTGACATTGAAAGCTGCTGAAGAGTTCTGACTGCAGGTTTAAGAAAGGGAAACAAGGAGAGCGCTCAGAGTTTGGCACCAGACAGCGGGAGAAGTCGGTCATGGATGTGTTACTTTGGAAGAGGTGAGCGAAGCCAAGGGTGAAAGGGAGGACTCGACCGGACAGAACAGTGCAGGGAGAGCTCGAGGTTTGGCAGCTGGAGCAGGAAAGGGTGGTTAAAATTTTCTTTTCTCTCCCTCAAGTTTGAGGGATGGAGCTGGTCCCAGAACAAGGATTTTTTGGCTAAGGCAGCAGTGAGTCTTAAATAACTCAGCAATGTTGAAATAGTCCCTTCTCATGACATTTAGATGATATACTATACTGTGAGGAGCCAATAGAAACTTCAGCTGCTACAGTGCCACCCATTACTAGGACTTTCTACATACAGTCCCATATTCTCAAGGGTCACAACACAGGACTAGAGACTTAGCAGCATTTTTGAACTTTGCCCTTGAACATTCTTGTATTTTTAGAGATGTTAAATCCAGCACTGTGTGCAATGTTGATGTCTGCAATGTTTTAAGGTATTTGTTTTACATAAATTCAGTTCTCAGGATTGGTGATACACGGTATACCCTAACACACAACCACAAAGTTTTACCTGTCCTCTTTAGGGCTACCTGTCATGACAGTTTCAACACTGGTGGAAGCTGTAATTTTAGTATTAAGGTCTTCAATATTAAGTCCACAGTAATAAAAATACCCTTACAAATTGCAAGTCAAGAAAAAAAGAAGATAAATGTGTTCTTAGACTGAAGTATCTCCACAATGCATTAGTAGAATATTCCGTGCACTATGAAGCTTCATCCTAGCTTGTGCTGCAGTAACTTTCCCATGCTGACACGTCCTTAACAGTATCACAGACATCATCATTATATATAAAATGAAGAATTTAATATGACCAATTTTACGCAGTCAGTGGGAAGGCTTATTAGAAATTCTCTAATTATCTAGAAGCCTCACAACTCCTTTCTGCCAGCATGTCCCCTCCTTGGTCCTTAGGAACACACATTTAAGTACAATGCTATGCCAAGGTCAAACTAGTCTGCCTCAATCTCTCATTCTCCCTCAATAAGGCCTCCTTGGTATTCCATTTCCAGGGACCATTAATTTCATATGAAAATCATAGTTGGCAAGACTAAAAATATATCTTATAACTCAGAGCAATAGCTGACTGCTTTCAGGATCTCTGCAAATCTTTTTGATAACATTCTCAGACTGAGAAAAAAAATCAAAGAAAAGAACAAGCGTCCTTCAAAATGCTGCTTGACCACAAAGTGAATTTATCTCTAGTGTAACTTTAGTAACTTAACTCCTAATGACACAGTGACCACTACTGGACAGCAATTTCAGCCCATTTCATACGTCTATATCAAAAATCTTGCTCACAGTTAAGAACTTAAACAGAAAAGGACAAAAGAGGAGGAATGACTTTCAGCCACACCTGTTCTCCAGTCTGGTGTGCTGCACAGCCATACGAACACCTGTGCCAGCACAGAGGAACATATACGATGGCACAGGCAGGAGCAGCCACCAAGGAAGCAGGTTTACTTCTCATAGCAGCAGTTCTCACTTTAAAGTGCTGATTAAACTATGCTATGTTCTTATACTATGATTCACTACCATGTCTCCTGGAGGATATTACTTTAAACAACAACAAATTCAGAAAACTCCAACTCCATCACAACTCCTAAGTTCAACCAGAACTAATTACTTTCTTCCCTCTGTTACAAAAAGCCCATCAGATGAGATGGGCCATGCTCTCCCACCTTTTCTAGTCGCAGGACTACTCACTTCATGACTTTAAATACTACTGTAAGCAATTAAATATCTTTGGAGTCACAAGCCCACTCCTGATGGGTCATCACTGGTGGTCATACACACTTCTCTGGAAGCTGCCATAGCCTGAACTAAATTTAAGTAGTCTCTAGAACTTTAGTCTCTTATTTTTAAAAAGAGTGCAATAGGCTAAAGGGTCAATAGGCAATACTAGAAAATGTGAATATTTGGGAAGATACTTTGTTAAATCTTCAGCATACATTAGTTTAGATCGTATAATCAACTCAGTGACTTCTACAAGAGTAGTTAAATATGCAACAAGCAGCAGAAGAAAATTCTCTGAAGGGCTGATGATTATACCATTGTAACAGATAAAATGGCATTTATTTTCAAAGTGTTCACTGGGCAATCTTCTGTAACACTCAAAACTGATCAGAAGGTATTGCCCTGGTCCTCTTAACTCTGAGGATATGATAAGAAAGATAAACAGCAGTATTAATACAAGTGTTTAAGAATGTTGCATCATCACTCTCTAGATTTTTAAATACATTTTTATATCAATTACTGGACTCTTGTCCGTTTATGCTACTCTGTTCCCACACATCACAAAGGATTTTTCTTTTTATTAAAACCAAAAGGGCGGCACACATTTTAGTCATCACCCCCCCCATTTCACTTTCACATCAGACAGTGTTACAAGCTCAGATTTTACTTCACCATTATGGTTTAACAGTAAATACTTATTACAGTTACACTGAACCTAGCCTCATACAAACACAGCACAAATTATTCAAAGTTAACATCTCCTCCCCTCCCGCCCCAAATATGGTAATATACATGGATTAATTTATGTTGTATTTACTAGCAGCTTTTTCAAACTCAGAAGTCTCTCTTTGGTTGCCTCTTGAATGACTGTTTCACGTCTCCAGCTGCTTCTGCATTAGACATTAAGAACTCAAAGCCCCATTAGCAGGATTCGAAAAAGTAAAATTGTGTTTGCTATGGGAAAACATCAATTACTCCTGAAAGTAAGAGTTGGATCCAACTAAGTTTGAGATGATGTTTAATTGATAAGATGATGCTCAACTGATTTTGGTTAACTGGTAAGGTTCCTCACCACACTAGAGCTCCAATGCTATAGCATTTTACCCAAGCCTGTACTGAGTACACATAGGTAGACCTTTCTGTTAAAGGTATCGCAGTCTACGCACAAGCATACTGTCAAGTACCCTGTAAAGACGTCAAGTAACACCTGAACAATGAACAGCAGCCACATGTATAAAGGACCTCTTTCTGAAACACAGTCTTCTGCCCCTGGCATGAGCAGGGTACATCACCACGCTATGCAAGATCTCATGACAGAATATCTACATTAATTTCTGTGCTGACGCGTCATATTTCAATAGAGAATACTTCAATTTCAACAGTTCTTCAGGAGCACAGGAACTTATCGTGGCAAGGTTTTGTACAACCATCTTTTTCTGCCTTCTTCAAAGCTGAGAGCTAACCTTTCTAAGCCACTTCCCCATGTATTTAGCTGACTGTGTAGAAGATGCTGGAGTTTCACTGGCTCAAATACACGTTAACATTGCATCAGTCATGAGGACTACAGAGGATTTCTTAAATCAAGTGAAAGGATCGCAGTATTGCCAAGCTATTAAAAAGATTAGATCTCATCACAAAAGTATAATAACCCACTTTGTCAAATTCCGTTTACTGATTGTTGTACCGTTTCCTGCTTGTGCCTGAAGAGGCATATAAAAAGATTTCAATGAAGTTGTTAAATATTTAGATTTAAGACTCTGACTGGTCTGGAAGAAAGTTGAAAAGCCATAATTCAAATAATTCCTAATTTTAGCAGCAAGTGAAAACTTTCATAAAGAAACCATATACTGCCTGGAACTGTAAAATACAACAGCAGCAGAGTAAGACATATATTAAGGCTGATTTTGTGTTCACCTTTTTTTTTGGATTGTCAATTTCTTGGGATAAGTGACTGAAGAACCACAGGTCCTGTAAACCTACTCGAACTATCCAATAACAAAGCACTTCTCTGGGCTGTGGCAGTTCCATACACGATGTCATTTGTTTACAGAAGGCAAATGTTTGCCAATTTTAAATAAAACAGGATTCAGTGTGTTGAAAACAGACAGATGTCTACAAGAGTGGCTATTCCTGTGTCTCCACTCTAATACATAGTGTTATGCTACCAGTAGGGCAGCTTTGCACAGCTTACAAGATCCTGCTAGAAACACACAAAAAACGTAACTGCAGTACGTAATAATCTCACTAGCTGGGACTGCTTCCTACAGCGGAATGCTTACAAGCCTCATAGGCCATCATGTTAAGAGGTATGTTTTATTTCAAGTGATTTAACAGGAAATCTACTTCCAGTGCAGTTAAATATCACCTATTGTATCTACTTTCAAGATTAGTTTGTGTGCAGATTTTTCACTATTCTAACATTTTGCCACATACCTGAGTTAACTGCTGACTTTGCTGAAGAGCTGACATAGCAATCGCATATCCCGAATCTTCAAGAAAGCCCAGCAAGGAACTTGGCTGACACAAGCGAGTTTGTTGAGTCGTTTTTAAAAAGGTGAGTATGTCCAAAAAGCAAACTGTAATGTTACTTTTTAAAGAAGCTTATTAGCAAACTCTATTTTGAGGTCAAAAATCACAGTGTGATGACAGCTATTTTTTTCCCCTCCAAGATAAACTAACAAAGTCTTAACATGCTGAACCAAGATTTCTTTATTAAAAAAATTAAAATCTTAAAATACCAGACTATAAGCAAAGAAACACTTCTACTAGAATATGTCTTGACATTTCTCTTCATTTCTGTACTTCGACAGAAGAATGTTACTGACTTCTTGAGGGGCACAAATTGGAGAAAGTTACTTCCATGATAATCTAATACAGAAAAACTCCCTTTACTCTTACATCTTCTACTGGTACTCTGCTAGGAGATGCACTGTACAAATGCACATTTTAACTAAATGCACTGTTAGGTAATTTTTATCTCAGTATTAACAACTGGAAACCTTTATGGATACTCAAGACTCAAGACTTCCTACAGGAAAAACACAGGTTGAAGTGCCTCCTGACAACTAAAACCAACACCATTTCTGGAGCAAATTTAGTGTGAAGGTAATCTTGTCCATAACAAATGCTGTGTAACAGAGTCTACCCTGAGGGTCTGAACCTCCTCTGCCTCCTGGACAAGGCAATAATCACCAGTAAAACAATATTCATCAAAATGAGACGAGGAGAACAAGTACACATAGATTCAAGAGAATAGTGCCTGAAAACACAAGGTTCAAGCTCCACTGGAAGGTACATATCTTAAATGGAAACAAAATATATCTGGAATCTTTCACAAAGGACAAAAATAACTGCTTTTCCTGAATTTGCAGAGTAGATAGCACTAAACCTTGTTACAGGAGTTGACCTACCGCCTCAATTTTCTTCAGGTCCCCTAGGCAGAAAAACCTAAAAGGAAGGCCACTTAACTCTAAATGACACAGAAGGTTCACCTTGTAAGTTCCTCTACCTATTAACCAGCATCTCTAACACAGCTGCGCTTTCGTTCCAAGAAGCATTTATCATGTATGTTAACACACTGAAGGGAGGACCAGGCAATGTCCGTTATTTGAGGTTAGGGTGAAAAAGATCCAAAGAACAGAGGCAGTGTTCTGGTGACAGGTATCGGATTTGCTTCAGGAACTAGAATAATTATCTGGAGGTTTAAGAAATGCATTTATTTTGAAAAACAGGTGAGATAATGTGGAAAGGATTTGAATACCTAAGACATTATTTCACTTGCTAACATCAAAGATGTACCTCCTCAAAAGCTTATGCTTTTGCAAAGCAGAGATGGGTGTATTTTACAGAAAAAAGCCTCATTCAAATTTGAAGGACGAAGAGAAATTCTGAAAGACTTTTGCTGTCCTTCCATTTTTATGAAAACTAGTGCCTAGGCAATGGGAAAAAAAACAAGTGATGGAGAAGCAGGCAATTTTCCTCCTCCCTGCAACCATAACACTTTTTTTCTGATAACTGACAAGTTGGAATGCAGTGTGTGGCTATCTCTAGACTAGTCATGGCACGTACTTCTCCTTGTACACTTCTACTGAGTATGACACATAACAGGAAGGTGAAGTTACAGGAGATGATGGGAAGATGAAATAGTAGAAGATATACGCGAGGGACAGAAGAGACAAACTGCAGAAAACCAGAATAAATTTCTGCAGCTCATAAAACAAGTTTGTTCAAGATGTTTCTGAAAGAGCTTCACTTTAAATTGGTACTGAACATGATTCCACATATTCATATAGTTATTCACCTTTCTTGTACAGAAAACCTTAGAGATGCTTTCTGTTTTACACACTTAAGCATGATACAGACCACTACTTGTGAAATACTCAAAGACGACAGGTTTCTAAGCTGTACTCCAACAGATTTTTTTCAAGTATTTTTAGACAAATACTGTTTTAGTTACTTTTTGAGAGCTAACAATCGACAATGTTTTCATAGCACAGAACATGCACAATGCCCCAAGAAGTATTAAAATCCAAGAAGAATTAAAACACAGACTATTAACTAAGAACACAGATTTTTTTTTTTTCTTCCAAACATATTTTATCTTCTAGTCAAAGTCTGCTGAATAATTGCTTCATTGTGCGCTGGTGGCAAAAATTACAGGAAGTACAAAATTAGAAAATACTTTTGAGGCTTTCAGCTGATGGTTTGCTGGCAAAATGAATGACCACTAAACATGTCATTTATGTAGTTTTCTTCTTGGCTTCAATTTCACATTAAGGACTGATAAATAGCCATCCCTTTAAAGCTCTGTAATTGTTTGCTGGATAAACCCAGAAACTACAAGCTAAAAACAAACCAAGTAATATAAGAAGAGTTAAAATCAGATTCTCAGCCCTGCAAGTTGAGAGAAAAGATATTTGCTATCTCTGGAACAGAGTGCAATGTTAGCAAGGAAAGAGCTGATGAGGTTGTTAGCCCTTAGGAATCAGAGAGAGGTAATTACCACCCATGAAGTGCTCAGGAATGATGTGGACATTAAGAAAATTGTATTGTGCCATAAATACTTCTATTTGAAGACTGGGCTTTCCCCAAGAGCTTTTGGGCAACTGTCCTTCAAGCCTGACATAAACAGAAGTAATGACCCTAACAAAACAGATGAATTCCCTATACTAATGTGGCCGAACTTACCTTAAATGACAACAATACAAGGAAATTAGATATTTCTAATTGCTTCAAATAGTCAGATACAGACCTCATTGTACAGACTAAGTAATAAAAGCTTGTTACAAGCAGCCAGGGACTTCACAGAGCTTACCTGTTTCTGTGCTGATGCTCCCATATGCACCTGGCAAAACTTGACTGCCTGTTCAAGTGCTGCTTCTTCATCCACCTGAACACAGAATCACAACTAATGAAGTCATAATTACTTAGCTCATCTATAAATCTAATTAAATTCAGATGAAATGGGGATGCAGAGCATGGGAGTAATGGGGGAGAAGCAGCACTTCTATGGCAGAACAGGGATCTTAAGTTATTCAGGAGTACATATTCAAAGATACACAACTCCCTCTTAATTGAAACTAACATTTAGCATGAACAATCCCCACATAATTGGTATTATAGCTCTTAACTGATTTCAGAAATTTAGTTCCAAAACATGGAGAGTCCTACTTTCCCCCCACCCCCCACCACTGTAGTGGTCTTGTCAACAGAGTGGTTCCTCAGGAGATATTTATCTCCTCGACTTTTGAACAGATACAGGGCCAATTTTATACTGATTGGTTTGGCAATTATTGTTAGTCTCTAACCATGTCTGAAGTCACACAGAGAAATTAAATTAATGATAAAATACTTTACCTGTTTAATCAGCATGTATGTTTCAGACATGATCTTCTCAATTTTACCCAGGTCATAGGCCATAACTTTCTGACCTTGCTGCCATACTCGATAAGCATCGAGCAGAAGTGTTTTCCCAGACTCTACATCCTCAAGTAATTTCCTCTTCCTGGTTGATCTCTGGACAGGTTCTTCTGTAGGTATTGCCTGAACTATTCCTTTAGCTGCCTGCTGCTGATGTTTTGAGCTGATACTTAGCTCTTCCAAAGAAAGTTCTGGAGTCCGGCTCTCTGGAGCTCTCTCCTTTAAGTTCCTGACAGACTGAAGACGGTCTGGCTCACTGCGTTTACACAAAGCATCGACTTTTTCAGGGTCATTGGAATATCCATCAAGATCCATAGGCTCAACTGAACCAGGCCCAGGGAGTTCTTTAATTTCCTTGTCATTCTTGTCCTCTTGTTCTAATATGTCCATAGTATTGGGAATTTGTCCCTGGGTCACTTCCTTCACTCCATTTTCAGTACTATGTACTACTCCATCCGATAAAACTGGCTTTTTGGGAAGGACGTCTTTCCCCTCTTCAGCACTAGTTTTATTAGAGACGTCTGTTGTCATCCTTCCTGAAGCAAGGTTAGAAGCCTTGGAACTCTGATCTTCTGAAACCTTAATAAAAGAAGTCATTCTTCTCTGTTATTATTGAAATCAGAAAGCATTTGAGCACAGCTATGACTGCCATGAATATTGACAATGAGTACCTTTACACTACTGCCTCTGCTGAAGAAAATGCATTTATTCTACGTTCATTCTTGTTTGTTCCTGAATACTAATTAATCCAAGCCACAAGTCTTACAATTAGAGTATTTTCATCAGTGAAAACACCACAGAGAAATCAACGGCACAGGTTGAACCAAAGCTGTGACTTTTTTTTTGCTGCTACTTCAGTCTATATTATGGGATCCAACTAAATGAAATCCAAGGTTTTAATAGCACAAAATTTTCTTCTAATGTATTGAAATCAAAACTGAACCTATTTCTTCTGACAGCTGCAGATCAGTTTCAAATTTAAGAATCTTCCCTTCGGTTGCTCTTACATAATTTTCTTCTTATTGGTAGACCAAGAGGTATGCTAAACTCTGCTATAGTTATTTTAATTTTTGTACCTTTACTTTGGTGATGGTCCAAAGGTAGAAAACCTCAGTACATCATCTCTTCTTTCAAAAATTGCTAACAATACAATTCTTCCATCCAGATTTATTAAAAAACTATTCCATACACAGAGTTCCAGTGTTCTTAGGGATGTTTTCATTTAATTTGCTAAACCTATACTCTGTTAACTTGGGAAACTCTTTGGAACAAGTTTTTCCTTGAATGTGTTTACCAAATAAACTTTCAGTTTCCAGTTATCTTAACCTGGAAACTGATTAGTCTCTATATGACTTTTAAAAATTAAATCTAAATTACAATTAAATGTAGTAACAGGTGTGGTGCTGTCAAGGACTAGTAGTTAAAAATGGCTAGGCATGTAATATCTAGTTGTCTGGTTTTGTTTGGCAAGATGAATCTGAGTTCATTTTAAAAGGAAATTTCCAATAGACCCCACCTGGAAATGTAGCTGTTCTTACACTCCATATAACTGCCATCACTTGAAACTTAAGGGACAGTCAAACCAAACTTACTGCAACCCATTCCCAACAACTGTATTTCTTACTGGATTTCAAAAATAAAAAACAACAATGCTGGAAGAAAGTTTTCTGTGTAGTTGCATATAAACGTAAGGTATTAGAAATTAGTGATAATAATGTAGCCCTTCAGTCTCAGGAGAGCTAAGGAACAAGTAAACCAAACCTAGAAAAATCTAATTACTAAATCAACAACCATTACATGCACTGCTACCTTACCTGCGTCAGATCGTTGAGAGTGTCCTCCAAAACTTTCACTGTAAGCACAAAGGCTTGTTGGGCCAGAACTTGGCGATCTGCATCACGCAAGTACTTCCTGTGCCACAGTAAGATAACAGAAATTAAGCTAACCGTCAAAAGCTTATAGGGCTTTAAAAGCAAGAACCAGGACATTGGAAAAAAAAAAAAACAAAACAAAACACAAAAAAACCACCAAAAAAACACCAAACAAAAAAAAACCCCAAACCATAAAACCCAACATAACAATTTTAAAACAAGTTAGAAGAAAGCAAACAAAACATACACAGTTGCATATGGAAGTATAACACTTTAGCTATGTTTCCTTCCACTTCTCCCCTCCCCACAATCATCAAAGATGACATGCATGAAGCAAAAGACAGGAAGAGGGAAGGGGAGAAAAAAAAACAAAACCAAAAAACCAAAACAAAACCAAAAAAACCAACAACACAACCAAACCCAAAGCAAAACAGACAACCAGAATTACAGTTTTCTTATATCAAGCCTTCTGTGCCCCTCAAGTACCAGCTTTTTATTCAAATCTTTTTTTGAAAAAGAGCATTAGTCACACAAAGCTATCTTGAACTGTCAGGTGATTTTCATGTTCTGGATAAACTGTGCATGTGAGATTAAGGACATCAGCAAATCCTTTCTTGTTGGTCATATCAGCCACCCTTGAATCTAGTTTTTTTAGAGCTAAAACACTGGTGTGCTAATAACTTTTTTCTTATTTAGTATTATAAAAAATAATACTGTATGTGTAAAACTTATTGACTCTATAGCTTAATTTAATTTACTACAGCATTGTAAATTCAGTGTATGCTGACACAATGCTTTAGTCTACTTTCAAGGAAAACATTTCCAGCCATCAAGCCCATCTAACTGAGTTTGATAGAAAACTGAATTTCTATTTCAGAATTGGCTGGTTTTAACGAGAGGGCTAAAAATCAAGTAAATAATTTTGAAGGGTATTATTTCAGTCAAAAAGCCAACATTTTTTAATACACATATTTTCTCTCTACAGTATTACATTAAATTGGTAATTTTATGGTTTGCTTTTCAGACAAAAGATACAAAAACCTGACTCTTCCTTTCAGTAATAATTAAAGGTCAGCTAGAAATGTCCTATTTTTAAAAATAGCGTTGTTACAGGCATATACCAGACACACCCAGAATATTTGCATTTATAAGTTCCTGTAATGATTGCAGTTCACCACGCCTGGCACTGGCTGATCCCATATGTCAAATTACTTGTTTGTTAAATTCAGTCTAGACTTATAAATAACATAATATTTTTAGTACAACTGTGGGCTTGCTTAGGACAGAATTTAAACCTTCTATGGTCCAGTACTTCTGATATGCTAAAAGTCAAAGTATTTTTGGCTTCAAGTTTGCTGAACATGTGGTGACACATTCCCAGACATACTACAATCTACGCAAATTCACATGCACTCACACTCAAAAACACATGAAGAAATCTTCAATGCCTCCAACTTCCGCCATCAATCATTCGGTTCAATTTCTTAAGCATTTGCCAGAGGAACAGTTCCCACTCAGCAAGCTACTAGCATTTTACCTCAATTGCTTCGACGTTTTCTTTAGATGTTTATTTTGGTCTTCCATTTATATGAATCTGTATATAGCCCACATTAAATGGCTTCTTTTTTCTTAAATAAGGTTAATGCAATTAAAATTAGATCACCCCTGAATAGGATAAGCTTTTTAAATAGCATCAGCTGCCAATAGGCAGATAACCATTGTTCAGTCCGTCAAGGATTACAGGAAGGCAGGATGCCTGGGCCGTGACCTCCCTCAGTGGACACAGCTCTTAGGCAAGAGGCCAGCAGAGGGGTGCAGAAGCCGTGATGCTCTCGTCCACCAGTAAATCCCGTCACATGACGGAAAACCTCTGCAAGTCTGCTATGGCAGCTGTATGGCTGCTCTGAGTTTCAAGGGAAATGCAGAGAAATTTATGGAATTATGGAATCGTAATCCTGAGAAAAATCCTGAGAAATCCTGAGAAAAATTAACCATCATTCCACTATATTCCCAAGGAAATCTGTCTAAAGACTTTTTCCCTAAACGAAGAACATCTTTAAATAAAATGGTTACACAGTGAACAAAATATATTCAAAGCTTTACAAAGTAATGGATTAAAATAAATATATCATACTTTCCCTGATCAGGGGTCCTCTGTAGCATAGAAGAGACTTTCAGCAAGGTGTTGTAATCCTTTAGTTGTGACAGCACATTTAGCAGTAAAACAATAGAGCGATTCATATGAGATGCAAAACTGCCCGGGCGGTCGATCTCATCCACGGGGATGCGCCAGATTCCCTGCAGAGGAACGAAAAGAGGAAACTTCTAAAAAGGGATCTAACTCAAAAGAACAAAAAATCTTAAAATATGGGTCAGATTCCACAGCATACTGAATTTCACTGAGGTTCAGGGGAATAATGGACAGACAAATGCTGTGGTCCTTCAGATAGGGAGATCTGGATTTAAAGTCAACTGATTCCTGCCAGCAGCAAAAAGAGGGAGGCTTGCAGAAGCCACACCACACCTTCTAAATATGTTTCTGAACTATTCCCAGAAAAAAAAGAGTAAGCAAAGCCTGAATTACACTGTGCATTTTTCTCAAATGTCTATGAACATGCCTTCCTAAGCTAAAGCTGAACTACCACAACAAACAAGGAGCAACTTAAAATAAGTTTTCCAGGCCTGAAAGCTGCTACTCTTGTGCAGTCACAGCAAGTTTCTATCTTCAAATAATCTGTTTCTAAATGTCTTAGGAACTTGGTTACTGCCTTGATATCGTCAGTTTTCACCATGGCACTAACCAGCCTGATAGGAAGAATGAGATTCCTCAGCAGTATCCATTTTCCAGTGGCAGATTAAAATACATGTGCGTACAACCTGAGCCTTCTAATTAAATTTCTGGGACAAGGGAATCTTTGGGGAGCAAGGTTGGAGACTGACAGAAAATATAATTTGATTATGGTTAGTCAGCTCAGATTTTGCAATGACTAATAAGTCTAAGGAGATTTTTTTCAGGTGTTTAACATGGATACTGTCAACACACTAGTCAACCACATTTGAAAAAAATGCAATGCAAACACTACTATGTTTGCATGTTAGTATGTAACTTGTACCATGATCATTCACAAAAACTGCTGTTACATCAGTGCAAACCCTTCCCTCATGCTTTATCCAGTTCTAAAACTTTTCCTGTAGCAGCTCTTTAATATGAAAATCCTCTGGTCATGAATACCATTCTGTAATAATACAGGAAAGAATAGTTTCATTGATAGGAGTACCTGACTGAAAGTGAATTTTGCTTCCAAACCTGCTCAGAGAGCAGCATATACAAATATTTACTCTTTTATCCTTGTTTAAAGGCCTTGCTTTGGTATTTTTAGCTTCACTTTCAGTGTGAGCAAAATTCTTCAGAACTTAATGCAAGGTGGAAGCAAAAAAAATACTACTGCAATCATAATTGACATCTGACCACAAAAGCAGCAGATACACAACCAGCCTGTCTGCAACGGACCCCTCCCCTGCATATCTTCAGAGAATCTGCAGTTCTACTCCATAGGATGTATAGAAACTTGGGAAAAAACAACATGCAAATATCAGTGTTTTTACATAGGAAACAATGACTTGTTAAAAACTAGATATAATGCACAGACTGTTCTGTCAAATTTTCTTACTCTTCCTTTTCTTCATGCTCTCTACTCTTACTCCCAATGATGACAGAGAAAGCCATTTTTCCTCTTTGAAAGAAAACTTCAGGGAGCAAACTTTTTTTTGCAGCTTCCTTTTTCCAGAAAGTACCCAAAACTGTACCATGACCAACGCCCGAGGCACAGCCATCGCTTCCTCCTATCCCCAACTACCAACCTCCTTCTGCAGCTTGGTGGCAAAGATCTTATCTGCCCATGCAGCTCAGCAGCTCTCAAGCATGTATGGATCTTGTAGGTAACAGTTCCATAAAGCAAAACATACTTCATTTAAATAGAGAAGCTTTTTCTTCCCCCAAGCTATACAATGACTTTCCTTTCAGGCTACAGACGAAACACACATTCTGGAGCTGGTATTTTTTTGCTTCTCTGCACGTATGTAAACCAGGTTTCTGCCAAATCCTAAAACAACTGAATGCTTCATAATGGCACCACATTGCAACAACCTATTTAGCCAATTTAACTGTACAAAACAATTTACGGTCAACTTAGATGTATACTCTATGAACGGAAGACAGGCAATGTGTAGGTTCCTGGTCTTTTTCAGCATTATCTCATCCTTCATTTGAATCAGGCAGATCACTTGGAGGGAGCTTTCAGATACAGAATCTGGAATTAGTTGAAAATAATTTTGCAGCTCCCTCTTGCAGGTCCTGTGTATACATTTTGATGCTACCCCAGAAATTACAACAATGCAGTAAAACAATTTGCAGTGACAGAATATGCTACGTGCAGCTAGAAATTGCAGCAGGGCTAGAAAGCCATGAAAGTGACAAAGACCAATACAAAGTAAGTTGCGTATTTTTGGGAATGCTGCTCTTCCATCTTTCTACAACAGGGCATGCTGGAAGAGATTAAATTAAAACTCATATCAGGGGTGTTTAAGTTTACTTTATCATTGCAATTACAAAAGAATGTCTTATTTTAAAAGGAAAGTCACTAATTTTCATGCATTGACTTGCAGTTTTACAAATGCAAAACAGCAATAAATAAGATTACTGTCCTGTTACATACCTGCCTCTTTCACACGCAGCCCCAAGTCAAAAGCAGAAAGAAACCTGCCATCACGAGTCAGAACAATCTTCATTCCACTGTGATTTTATTAAGCAATATGCAAAACACTGATGTTAAAGTGAGTTTATCAGAATTTATTTCATGAGTGATGCTGAATTCTTTTTAAAACTGCAATTTGAGGCAGAGACTAAAGAAACAGTCTCATTCAAACCTCTCCCGTTTAACTAAGCTTATCAGGCATGAATTTTCCCTTCCTAAGTATCAATAACCTTCAGGAAGAATACTTCTGGATTCAGATCATACACTGCAACTTTTTTAAAAAGTTGAATGTTAGGCTATTTTTTTTTAACAAAACTTAAGAAAGATTCAAATGCAAAGCTTGTAATGAAATAACTACCTCTCCCAAAGAGAAGTTTAACTAAGCTTATCAGGCATCCCTTCCTAAGTATCAATAACCTTCAGGAAGAATACTTCTGGATTCAGATCATACACTGCAACTTTTTTAAAAAGTTGAATGTTAGGCTATTTTTTTTTAACAAAACTTAAGAAAGATTCAAATGCAAAGCTTGTAATGAAATAACTGGGGAGGAAACTGGAAAAAGTTATTCAGTTTGACTAAAATTAAAGTTTTCATATCATAATTTGAAAATTCAGATTTGTTAGCAAAGTACCTCTCTTGAAAGTACACACACAGAGGAGTGCAGATCCTTGTGACAAACGTTTGCCGTTCTTTGAAAGGTATTGTAACGGATGATCACCGCTCAGGCCACTTGACAAAACATCTCCGGCTCTGGCCACCAAAAGGATTTTACATCCAAACGCACTGCTCCTGTTTGCTGGTCACCATTCCCACAGCTGAAAGGTTCTCCTCCCTTCTGCCACAGCCAGCCAAGCTGTTTACACCAAACTAGAGGAAGGAGTGAGACATTTCCAACAACTCCAAAATGCCTCTCACAAGATCCAAAACATCAAGCTGCTCTCCATGCCTTCCTGGCTAAACAAACACTCTATAAGAGCTGGGGGCAGAGGAAGCAAGCCTGATACGCACTGCTGGAAAAAAAAAATAATTTGGGAGTACATGAAAATCCTGCAGATAACTTAATACTGAATTTTACATTAAATATGAAACTGAATAATGAATTCAGTCTACTATATTCCTGGCGACACTTTTAAAAATTATTTCAGCCTGAAACTTGCTGCACATCCGCCCCTTGCAGAAGAATTAAAGACTCAGGGAGGAAAGTGAGAAGAGGACCATGCCACACAGGGTTTTGTGAGCACAAGCTACAGCAATAGTGAGTACTTTCTAGTTCAGTCACTGAAAATAGCAAGGAAGGAAGTGCTGCTTATTCCTCCATGCAGCTCACTCCGGAACTTTACAGGAGGGGATTCCCTGGGGTTTAGGAATGCCTCTCTGAGGAGGAAAGGCTGACAGCTCTCAACAAAACCCAAACTTCTCCGGGGATGGCTGCTGCTGACACTGCAGAGCTTCAGAGTAAGCCATCTGCTAAGCAGAGATCAAACTCCACTCTCTCAATGCTCTATGGTTTCTCTTCTTAACAAAATGGAGAAATGCTAGTCATATTTCATATGATACAATTCACATATAACAAGTAAAGGCATAAAACCCTTACTGCTACAAATAAAGACCTCCAATTATTTATGACTCAATCCCCCCCCCCTTTTTTTTTTTCCCAAGGGGTCCCCGAAGTGCAAGTTGCACCACACACAACAAACTCAATTCCACTGCTGACTTCAAGTGACCAAAGCAAAAACAAACACTTCTTCATTTGTCAGTCTCAGTAATGTCCTACTAAGAGGTGCCTTTAGTAAAAACAAATCTGATTTAAATATTACTTTAAGACTGTTAGAAAATATGACAAAGCTAACAAACCAACTAATAAAGTGGTTCAGGGAAGCCACCGATTAATAATGCAACAACTTACGCAATATTTTAAGATCAGAAGTTGAACTAAGCACAGCTGCATAACTTCTGGAAAGCTCACATTTTCCTGACCTACTTTTTTTTTTTTTAACATCCCTGTTTTAATACGGGGTTAAGCACAACATACTGAAGTACTAACAACTTCACTCATGTCCTCTCTTCACAGTTACTGAGGTCAGCATAACATCTTGTACTGGGGGCCTGAAAAGGAACAGAAGACGGTTCAAGTCGAACAGTTTCAACACACAGAATTTGAAACCTCACTCTTTTCAGCTAAGAAAGTACAGCACAGACCCTTCAATATCCCTAACTCCTCTCTGTAAGCATCGCTTTATTTAGCCTTCAAGTCAGTAAGCGTGTGTTTGCTTGACTCGCGACTTCCTGCTAGTTCTGAGTTTAACCACTAAAACCGCTGCCCCCTCCCCCATTTAGCAAATTACCAAACCACTTTTTCTCATCCAATCTTAGTAAGCTCCCATATCTCTTACTATTTTACTCTGCCACCTGATTTTGGCTTTTCTTCTTTTCTAGAGACAATTATATTATTTTTCTTTCTCAATTCTTCGTTTCATCCACACTGCTATTCAGTATGTAGTGGAACAGTTCCACCTCAGAACAGGAATGCAAGTGGGTACAAAACTATTAAGAAATGAAAGCAGTTATATTCAGAATACTAAAATTATTAGCTACGGGGATTTGTGTTGTCAAGGAAAAAAAAAAGCAGCCATTGCTTTTTCTGAGTAACTTAGCCAATATCAGAAAAATCTTACAAACTTTTTCAGAGTATTTAAGCAGCACTGCTCTTGTCTACTGTTAGTCTTGTTCATAGTAACAGAATATAAAAAGTAGTATGATAATAAATAAATTACATTTTATCAGCCTGGAAAAGGAAACAGAAATCAGGCAAAACTGCAGCAACCTCCTTTCAGTAAGTCAGCATTACAACTCCTGGTCTACAAGGTAAGTACTGTCTATTTCTTTTTTTCTTCTTTAAGTACATACACCCGTGGAAGTGAATAAACAGTATGTATGCCTTCCAGAAGAACTACGGAATTCTGCAGAGTAGCATGAAAAATATTGACAAATGAAAATTTTCCACATGCTCCAATTATCATATGCTGATAAAGAAACATTATGGACAATTTTCTCTTCTTATTTCTCTCTTCAAAATACAATGTATTTTCAGAGTCTTAAATTTCAGATTTTTCAATTTCCAGAACAATCATTTTACAGTTGACTTAACATTAAATTGGTTTTAACCCCATGAAAAGATCACCCAAGCCATACCCACTCGAAGAGACTATTATGCGTGAGCATGAGTCAGGGACATACACACACGAGGCAGGGAAAGGAAGTAATTTCCTTGCTGCACAAGCAATTATATAAAACCAGAAATGTCTTGTTAAGATGATGAGTTGCAAGTTCAGGTGGAATTAGTGAAACAGAAACTGAGGTCTACAGATAGCCTTTCCAAAACACTGGGTTTGGCTGTTTGCCAGGCAGAATCTAGTGTTTTTTGTTCACTTGGTCAGAAGGCTGGAGGAGTTCTTACTCAGATGGTTCCCATGTACCATGTGATTTCACAACGATGTCAACAGAAAGTCATATCATCTCTTTTTAAAGGGAAATGCCTAACTAGACTGTTAAAAAAAAAAAAAGGGAAATAAAGAAACGATTCTACTCCATGACTACAACGGAAAGAAAGAAGAAAGCAAGGAGCTACAGGCTGTTCTCTTAAAACCTGTTTTGAAGGTGCAATCCTGTTCAAGCAATGACACAGCCGTGTTCCCTCCGGAGCTCTGCAACGGTGTGCCTCAGGCAGACATCAGCCACTTGAAAATCCAGGATACGCAAGAGGTCGGTGCATAATGCATCATCCCCTGGATGAAGACGACTGCTCCCCATGCTACTTTGCCAGGTTAACACCAACAACGCCGGCAGGGTATCCTTCTTCAGAGTACTCCAAGAAATAATGCTTAGATTCCCTCTTGTCTAGCCCCTCATTTCTCTACCCTGCAAATCTGGGGTGCTAAAGCAAAGGCGGACTTTAAGATATAGCTGTGGAAGACTGAATGTTTTTCATTTTGGTTTTTTGTTTTTGTGGTGTGTTTGGTTTTTTTTTTTCCTCCTGATGTCAACATTATAAAAGGTTCTCTTTTGGACAGCTGGACGACAACTCAAGGTGGAAGGTCAGTTACTGATGAAAAGACAAATTACTGATAAAAAGAACAAACTACTTAAGTACATTTATTGTCTTTCTCCAGAGAGTACTGTCTTTTACCAGCAGTACTTCAGGAAAGAGAGAAAAAGGGATTGGTTAGGAAAGGAATTAAATTATCAGGAGGAAGTTTCATTCACTGTGTCTTCCAGCCAATCCAAGGTTTAAAAAGGAGAGAAAGAGGCTTGCCAAAGGTATGCAGAGGAGTAGAAGTCATTCAGAGATTTAGTCCGGCACTTCTATCTACTCAAAAATCCAAGAAAGGTGTCTGCTCAGCCCTACTGGAATTTCTGATTCTGCCTTTGTTACTTCAGTATCTTTTTTGGGGGTACATTTTGGTTTACATCCTGTCCCTGTCTGAAAGAGCCTGGAATTCTTTCTTTGGGAAGATATAAAGCACAGAAATCCAAAGAATACAGAATGCTTCTAGATCTTCTACTAAGCAAATAACTTGATGCAGAAACCTAACGAAAGAATATGAAATCCTCGACAGGAAAACACTTTACTAGGATTTTGCATTTCTTTAGCCATTCTCATGGCCCAGATGCAGGAAGATTTCTTTACTACCAAAAATAAATGGTTAGCAGGGCACATATAAGGAGTGAGAGGGATTCTGGTTTTGCCTAACAGACAGCCTTTTGTTATTTTAATAGGATCTTTCTGCTTAGATCTTTTCTGTGTATCTGCTACAAGACTGCCTGACATCAGATGCAAACAACACTCACAGCTAATGCAACAAGCTTGGTACAGTCCATCCACCTGCCTGGAATAAGCCCCCTGCAGACATTAGCAAACTCCTTTTTCGACAACATGTGGGATTCATTCAAACTAACTCCACATGTCTACGATGTAGAGACATACATTTAATTCTATCACCTAAAAACCTTTTACAGAGAGAAAAAGGCATTTAGGGGATGTGGTTCACCTAAGCTACTATATGTTCCAGCTTCGGGTTTGATGAGCTACACGCTAGAAACAACTACCCCCCTTGAATGCAAAGGATGACAACTAAGTTGTAAAAGATGACAAATGTTAGGGGACATAAATGCCAACTGGCAAGTCTGCAAGGCGGTTCTGGTCTCTATCAGTGGCATGCTGAGGGCAAGCTCCACTACTCATTCCTGTTCCTAAAGGAGGTGCTGCAGAACCAGAAAGAGAATTGGGGCTAACACAAAGCTGGGAGAAGTTGTTGGTTCCCAGAGAAGGGCAAGTTTCAGGATCATGAGATTTTTTTACGTAGACCCCTACAGTTCTGCCACTAAAGTGCCTGTCCCCATCTCCCCAGAGGTTACAAAGTAAACAGCTAGTAGCATATATGCACTTTAACCAGTATTAGATTCTATTTGATGGAGGGAGGGTTACCTCAGTCTAATTTTAAGAAAATCAAAAATTGCTTCAGAACACAAAACAATCAGCTATCATCTTTGCCTACATGTGGTAACACCCAAAAATAGTGAACTTGGCACAGTGTGCTACTAACGTTATTCTGACAACACTCCTGCCTTAAAAGAATACAAGACTGGTACAGCTGGTAACACCCAAAAATAGTGAACTTGTCACAGTGTGCTACTAATGTTATTCTGCCTTAAAAGAATACAAGACTGGTACAGCAAATCAAAACCTAAGTGTGAAGAAAAGAGACGAGAAATACCTAGCAACCTAATGCAGGGACAGAAGAGTTAAAGTCTGGAGATAAGTCTCAAATGGCTCACTCTCCAAAAGGTAGCCTTTCCACTCCTCTGGGAATAACAGCAGGACAATGCTTAAATGGAGAAGTAAGTTAAACATAAGACAGATGTTCAAAAGGATGTGGAGAATGATACAATCTGTGGAATGTCCAAACCGGCCGAGGGCAAGGCAGCTGCTACAAGCAAAAGACAGACTATTCATGAGAACATGAGCTAATTTTCAAGTTGAGTGGATGAGTGCAGTAAATGAGAAATGCTAAATCTTATCTACCTGCCTTATGGGTACCTAAAGTTTTCTATCTCCAAACAGCTCACACTAATTCAGCTCCATCATCTAGGGCTGTACACACAATACTAGAAAGAAAAGGAGGATGAGAATTTCATAACATTAAGAAGTATGCTAATTGTTGAGATTCAGTACATTCTTAATGTAGAATTATGAGCTGTTTGGAGATTCTTCATGCTGAAACACTGCCATAAGGGTCTCCTTCCAGTACAGGATGCCACCTTTTACAATTTCAGTAGGCTTGAAGGATTTCACAGGATTTGAAGAAACTAATTTTGAGTATTTTAAACTACGCTGTCAGAGTGCTAAAAAGTTCTTTTACCAAAACACTCCGATTTTTACGCCAACAAAGACTGCTCTCCAATCCTATATCCCTTACTTTTCAGCAAACAAAATGTTCAACTACCCGATCCTGCCCCATAGCTGACATCCAGCATCTCTGCACTGACAGCATGGAGTGTCTTTCAGATTTTAGACTCTCTTCTACATAATGACACACACACTAAAATATCAAGGATGAGAAGCTGTAAAATCCCAGTGTTTGCAAAATATTTGAGCATATTCATGCAATGGTTACAAAAAGTAACATCATCCACCTGTATGTTTTAGAAATGTATCGTCCAGTTAGACTCAAAATCTCAGAAAATAAAAAAAGCCAGAGGATCTTAGGTTAGATCACTAGTGCAGAGGAAAATGCTATCATTTCAGAAAACAACACTGATCAGGCACTCAATGTTCTTTCTTGTCAGTACCAAATCACTGGAATACATGGCATTAGGAAATACTGCTGAAAGGTATTAGGAGACCCTGAAGGAACATCAATCAAAAAGTCCAGAGAACGCTTGCTACTAGTTTCCAATACAGTTTTTGAAAAGAGAAAACCCTCTAAAGCAGTATCACATGGCAGCTCATAAAATACAATCAAGTGACAATCTTTAAAACTATTAGGGAAGAGCCGTCAGCTTAATTTCATCTTGATATAAAATTTCATCTTGATATAAAATTACCTAGAAACATTCTCCTTACAATACCTTTTGGACAAGATGCATACTTCAGACATGTGAGTTTCTCTTATCTCAGAGCGTTGTGAGTGATCATGCAGCCACATCATCTAACTTTGGGGGCCCACATAAGGACTTTTTTTAAAAGAGTACATTTTTCCTCAGCAACCTGTTGGGCATAGCCTCTCTCGGCTGACCTCGTAAGCCTGGAAAATTAAGGAAGTTCAAAGTGATGCAACACAGAACCAAACAGATGTGTGCACTGTACGTACTGCAACTTGGTCAGAAAATAGCCACGTCATCATTAGGAGGTGACATATCAAATACGTAGTTGTAACAATTACCTCTGGTTGGCTCCTGGCAATGTTTCCCCAAACTTTTGTTAGACTTGTTATGACCTCAGACCCATGTTTAGTAGCTTATGAGCCACAGCCCTCAAAATACACACAGGTACAGTTTTTTGCAGCTTACTTAGGAACAAATCGAGATATGGAAAAAGCTAGTAAATGTCACTGAATAGACTGTGAAGTTATTTACAAAAATTAGGAGAGCCGCATATCAGAATGCAATGAAGAACTGTCAATATTTTTAATAGCATGAATATAAACAAGTACTACCAACTAGGAGAAAATATAAAATGCCACACATACCAGGAATGGTACTAAAAAAAAAAATTATACTCAACTGTTCACTGTTAGCCATCAAATTCTAAAAGCCTTTTGGAAAGCGACAAGAATGGCATGTTCCGTCACCGGCTGGTATTTTGGTATGTGCATACAATCTGGAAGCACAGAGAAATACTTGCATCTTTCATCGGTGCTGAGAAGAACAAAAGCAATGGAGAGCTGAACTGAACAAAAATTTAAACTCCTCTAGTGTTCTGACAGAGGTAAAATGATAGCAGGAGCTAGTGGAAAAGCCTTTTAATCTCAAATCAGAATCCTGTACGATCTGACTAGGGTTCCCTATTCCCTTTTTTTAATGCCAGTTTTAGAAAGATATGTGTTTGCAAATACACGACTTAGTTCATATTTGAAGGTCACAGTTCTGTCTGAGGTTTCATACTGGCTTAGGAATGACAGAAGTACACATCCTGGATTTCAAACTGTTTGGCAGCTGAAGCTGAGGGCAGGAAGCACCTTATTTAAATAGGTAGTAAGAAACAAATATCCCATATTAGCAGTGATGAACCAGAAAAAGATACATGCAGTGGTAAAAAAGAGTCAAGCCCTGGAGAAGACGACATACTTCTCTCAAACAACAAGAGCTCTACGTGAGTTTGCACATTCAGCCTCACCAATTAAGATCCTCAAATTAAGTTATTAGGAGCTGACAGACAACTCATTTCATAATCTCTTCTCCCCCCCTACAGCAGCGTCCATAGAACACTTCCCTTCTCTGTCCAGCAAGTGGAAGCCCTGAATGAGTCCCGACTGCTATAAAAGGCAAAAAAATCTTACTGTTACGCACCCCATAGCTAGCCTCAGAATATCTCTTCTCCTCTGATACAGGAATTCATGCAACAAAAAAGAATTTCATTAACTCTGTTATTCAAGTATTTTACCCTTTTTTTTTGGGGGGGAGGAGGTAGGCAGGATTTGTGTTAACTCCTAATGCTGTCTTTTTTTCAGAGACTCCCAGAGCTTCCTCAGCAATACAGGGTTTAAAAATAAACAAACAAAAGTATTTCTTTATCCAATTATAAGAGTGAGTGGAAATGCCTAATTCAAGTAAACATTTAGACAGCAGCCTGCCTAGCACCCCAACTGAAGTTGACTGATCTTTGATAATACCAGAGGAACAAGACATTGCAGAGAAGCCGTAATTCAATTACCCTATTTACAGTAATGTAAATCACAGTATACACAGGGGATCTTCAAAGCAGGAATACTACAACAGCTTAATCTAGCACAAGGCATGGCAGTGACTCAGTTAGCTAGGCAGAAGACAGGGTACAGTCTGCTGGTGTTTGATTTCAGGGATGCTGCGAGAGAGGAATTATTTGAGAACAACCACAGTAATTACTGAGGGGGAGGAGAAATGAGGAAGGCCTCAACATTTAGAGCATTTCAGACTTCGATAAAGATCCTAAAGACACACAAAAGCCCTATTATTGAAAATAACCAGAACAATATCTAGGCATTAAAGATGTCAACCTGAATATGCTCCAGTAAAAACCACACATTTTGCAGCTCCCTGGGTAATAAAAACCCCCACAGCATATGCTTTAACTCCTAGATCTGCTTCATGCAAAATAGCCACAGCACACACAAAAATCTGCCGTTGCACAAATAAACACATGCTGCAGTAAATTAAAAAAAAAATAGAAACGTGAAGCTGCCACAGCCAGTGCCACAAACAGCATGTGGCACTTGCTTTCTGCACACCACCAGAATTTACTGCAATTAAGGCATACGTTCTAAAATTATAAACATGTGACCAGACAAAGCTGACTGGTTTTAACAAACTGCTAATTAAATTGCAATCCTCTTATCCTCTCTCTTTAGCTGAATGAAGGAGTGACTGCTACAGCATAGTAGCTCATGCAAAATAGACAGCGAACAACAGGCTTTTCTGTTAGGTCACCGTTAAGAAGGGGAATCTCCAGTGTGAGCCTGGCTGTCGTAGGCAGAACAGCGGCGTGCACACCAGAGATCACAGCTGGGCTGCTCTGTGCCAGACATGATTTTTACAGACCTACCGTCTCTTTTTTCTTCTAGACACGAAAGCCTCCCCTTGCAAGCTTTAGGGCTGAATCGAAAACGAGGATGCTAAATAATTCATCCCACTAAGGGGGTGGAGGAAGGAGACCGAGAAATCCCAAACAACGCAGACAGAAGAAAACAAAAATCCCTCACCCTTTCGTCCCCCCTTCCAAACTTCTCTCGACTCCTCCGTTTCCCATCGCTCCCAGGATTCTCCTCCGTGCAGCAAAGCAGATGTTACAACCTCTAAACGAAGGCGAACCGAACTAAGGAAATAAGTATTTCCCAACCGCGATGGCAAGTGTCA